>NC_058133.1:330588811-330620428 GCF_016433145.1 Gracilinanus agilis
AGGGGGCAGCTGGGTAGCTCAGTGGATTGAGAGCCAGGCCTAGAGACGGGAGGTCCTAGGTTCAAATCCGGCCTCAGCCACTTCCCAGCTGTGTGACCCTGGGCAAGTCACTTGACCCCCATTGCCTACCCTTACCAATCTTCCACCTATAAAGTCAATACACAGAAGTTAAGGGTTTAAAATAAAAAAAAAAAAAAATTAAAAAAAAATATTATTCTGAGAAGGGGTTCTGTAGACTTCACCAGGCTGTCAAAAGGGTCCACGACACAAAAGAAGTAAAAAATCTCTGATCTAAGCCAACCTCTCATTTTACGGTTAAGGAAACTCCGGTGTAGGGAGGTTGATTGATTCAAGGGTTAGTAAAACCTTAGGGGCCATATTCGCAGTCCAGCTTCTCCAGAGCTAGTGCTCTTCCCATTCAGGGTCTAAGCACATATAACATATTCTGTCAAACTCGTTTGCATCCCTCAAAGCGTAATATATTACATAAAATAAATACATGCATTAATAAATGTAAAAAATGCAATATGATATAAGCAAAACTCTAATCCACAAGTCCAACACCACATTCTCGGTAATATACGTTTTTCATCAGAGGAGCAAAAACTTTGCAGTCTGATTTTACATCATTCCTTTTCATTTCCTCAAAGTTCCATTTAAGATATGCCACCGAATTTCCTCATATTTGGATCACGCTTCTTAAGAGTCTCTTGCTTCCTCCCTCAAGGTGACTTCTTCCTCATTTTCCTAATTCTTCCTTGTTATTTTGCATTTATTTATGTGCCGCTTATTTACCCTCTCCCAGCCAACCTTGCCCACAGAACATAAACTCCTGGAGGGTAGTGGCTACCTTTTTTCGTCTTTTTAGCCTAGCTCCCAAGCCTAGCACGGTACCTGACACTTTTTTTTATTATTGAAAATTTAATTTTTATCTTAATTTTATTTTTTATATATAAAATATAATTATCTTAATTTATTTTTAAAATTTTTGATTTGGACCAGTGATTTAATTGGTATAGGGGAACTCCTGAGGAGGCAATTACTAGAGACTCAGTCAGCGAGGGCATGAAGGAAGCTACAGGTGGCGCCCTCTACCCTCCTGATTCAGATGGGGCCCACCCTGCGGCCCTGCCCCGCCCCGCCCCGCCCCGCACCTCCCCGCCCCGCCCCGCCCCGCTCCGCCCCGCCCTGCCCCACGCCCAAATCACTGCGGCCTCCCTGACGGCAGGGGTCGCTGGCGGTGGCTACGCTACGGGCTGAAGGAGATCGCGGCGCTCCTTTCTCTTTCTCGGCGGCAACGGCAGGAGCCTGGAAGGACCGGAACCTGAGAAGCGCAGGCCCAGGCAGAAGGTGAGCGACGCAGCCAGAGGACGGTGGTGCCAGCGAGGACACCCTTCGGGTATGAGGGTCAGTCGGCCTGGCCGGGACTGGGGCTCGGTAGCGCCCCCATGTTCACCCCAAGGCCTGCAAATGCCGAGGCCCCGCACCCAGCTCCTCCCTCCTTCCCTTCCCACTCTCTTCCTCCTCCGCCCCCTTCTCTAGTCTCCTTTTCTTCCTCCTTATCTTTCTCTCCTTCCTTTACCTTTTCCCCTCCTCTTCCTCCTCCTTCTTCCTTTCTTTCCTTCTACCCCTTTCCTTCTCTTTACTCCCTTCTCCTCTATTCCTCCTCCTTCCTCCCTTCTTTTTTCCCCTCCCTTTCGCTTTCTCTCTCCTTTAATTTCTTCTTTCCTCCTCCTTTCTTTCTCTTCCTCCTATCCTCCTTTCCTCCTCCCTTCCAGTCCCACTCCCCTCCCATGATTCAGGTTCTTCCACCCCGCTTCCACTCTCCTCTCTCTTATCATCCTCTTCCTTCCACACTTCCTTCTCTTCTCTGTACCCCCCTTCCCCTGCTCCTCATCTTTCTCCATTTTCTATTCTCTCTCGTCCTTCCTCCACATTGCTTCCCTGCCTCTCTTCTCTTTTCTATTCTTTCTATTCCTGTCATCGTGTCCCTCTTCTTTCTTCTACTCTCCTCCCTCCATTAACCTCTTCCTCTACCACCTTCTTCCATTCACTTTCCTCTGTCTTCTTGTTCCTCTTCTTTCTTACATATACCCCTCCTTTCCACCATCTTCCTCCTGTCTTTCCCCCTCCTTCTTAACTCCCTTGTCCCCTCCAAAAATCCTCCTTCAATTTTTCATTTGTCTCCTCCTTCCTCCAGTCTCTCTTTCTTCTCTTTTCCTTTTGCTCTTCTCCCTCTATCATCTTCCCTTTTCCTTTCTCCTGTTTCCCCCCTTATATTCTTCTTCTTTATTCTCTTCCTCCAATTCTTGGGCCTCTGGTTTCCTCTTCCTCGTTTCTTTCATCCTTCTCTACTCTCCTTCCACTTTCTTCAATCACCCTTTTTTTTCCTCCTGTGCCCTCCTCCTTCCACTATCCTCTCTCTGTCTTCCTTCTGCCTCCTGGGTCATAGCCATTCTGCACAGCTACAGCATTTTTGTTTCCATGTTCCCCAAATGGATGATCCTTAAGGTCTCTAGCTCTACTGTATTACTAACACATAAACACACACATCTTAGGCACCTTCCTTACCTTTAACTAATTCAGCCCCCTTTTCCCTCTCCTTATATCTGATGTCACATATTACCCTTGGACATCAAATTTTCACTTTTCTAAACCTCCCTAATCTGTAAGGATACCTTTTCCCTTCACATCCCAGATACTAGGAATAATGCCTGACTCACTCACCCTGGCGCTCTCACATTGGAAATGCCCTGAAAGGCTCAGAAAAATATTCAACCTACTGCTAAAGGCTTGCCTACTAGCAGTGCACAACATAATGGAGTATGTCCATCTGTTTACTAACCCCATAACTACTCTTAGCTATATGAGAGATTTTGGAGTCTAGATGTATCAGTCTTCCCCTCTTAAGTGAGGACAGTCTTGAAAACGTATCACAAAAGATGTGATTTGTGTAATTTTGTAGCATTAAAGTCCAGAAGCTGTATTTTTCCATGCCACATTAATGTATGATTCTTTTCCTGTTGGATGCTTCCTTCCATTAAGAATTGACTCTTATAATGTCAGCCCAATAATAAACTTTACTAATGGTTGTCTCAGAATCCCTGCACATTGTAAAATGGAATATTGAAGATAAATTGAAGGTATTAATCTTCTGTCAGCAGGTTTCCTATAACAGTGATTGTTATTCATAAATCATTTCAAAATGAGTATTATCATTTCTTCAGATATAGTAAGGTAAATAAAAAGAAGATAGTTTTCTTTTAATATTAAAAAAATTATGTATCATCTAAAAAGGATTGGATGTTTTGAAAATTTCAATTGGGGACACGAACTGTGGAAAGAACACAGAAATTAGATTTTGAATCACAGTTCTGCAAAATAGTCTTTGTGACTTTGAGGAAAATAACTTAGTTTCTCTGAGCCTTCATTTATAAAATGAGGAGGTTGAACTAGATGACTTCTAAGGTGTCTTGCCTCTCTAGTGACCTTTAAGACCAGGCCCCTTCCAGCTTTAGATTTGTGATTGGTTCTGTGATACTTTTCTGGCCCTATGATTTGATCTTATAGGGAACTCCAGGTGAAAAAATTGCTTCCACCTATGCAATTATGCTACAGTCTCTTAATTTATGGTCTAAGAGAGTTGCCTCTGGGTACCTTAAAGCTTAAGTGACTTGTCTAGGGTTCTATAGCTAGTATATGTCAGAAGTATGATTTGAATCATGTCTTCTTGACCCTGGGGTCCACCCTGTATTCTGCTTTAGCACTCTTGAACTTTAAACAGCTCATAAACATATGAGCTAATAATTATTATCTTCTAAGGTGTTTTTTTAAATTCTAGACTTTCAATTATTTTTATTAAATTATAAAGTTGCTGTGGCAAAGTAAGAAAGGGAGACTAAAATTACAAAAGATTGCATCTTTATTGAAATTTAATTGCCATTATTTTTACCTCCATATTGATCTGATACTTATATATAGAATATATTTTCTCAAAAAATGCTACCTAGACTTTCACTATATTGACCTACTTTTCCTATATATCTTTACACTTCTGCCAATTTTATGTCAAAATGAATTTTTAATGCCATCAGCCAAATATTCAGAGTCAACATTAACTTTAATATGACATTGTAGTGTGGTTCTATAAGGAGAGGGGAGATCTTAAGCCTTGAAAACAAAGTTCCAAATGCAACCAGTTCCAGTTTATTTACAGGTGTATTATCTGAGACCCTTGGTGTTTCTTCATATTCCTTTACTGGCTTTTTTTGTTGTTCCATTAGAGGGCAGATGATATGAAAAGGGGAAACAAAAAACAAAAAAAAAATATGCAGGAGTGGGAAATATTTTTTTTTTCAGTAGAATCCTAAGGGACCCAGAGAAAAGCTGTCAATAAATGGCCACAAAAAGTAAAATGCAATTTAGTGGGGGTTTTTTTGTTTTGTTTATTTGTTTTTTTGTTTTTTTTAACCCTTGTACTTTGGTGTATTGTCTCATAGGTGGAAGATTGGTAAGGGTGGGCAATGGGGGTCAAGTGACTTGCCCAGGGTCACACAGCTGGGAAGTGGCTGAGGCTGGGTTTGAACCTAGGACCTCCTGTCTCTAGGCCTGGCTCTCACTCCACTGAGCTACCCAGCTGCCCTGTTTATTTGTTTTTATAAAACCCTTACCCTCTGTCTTGGAGTCATTACTGTGTATTGGCTCCAAGGCAGAAGAGTGGTAAGGGTAGGCAATGGGGGTCAAGTGACTTGCCCAGTGTCACATGGCTGGGAAGTGTTTGTGGCCAGATTTGAACCTAGGACCTCCCATCTCTACGCCTGGCTCTCAATCCACTGAGCTACCCAACTGCCCCCATTAGTGTTTTTTTTTTTTAAAGAACATATAAATTATGTATTTCACTTACCAGCTTTTAAAATTAGGAAAAGAGAATTTCTAGCTCCATTCATTAAATACTTCAGGACTTCAGAACAACCTGAAATTCTTTGGTTTTTATGCTTCTTCCATCTACACAGATAGCAGGTCTGTCACATCTTAAAAGATAGTCTTCATAATTTTCAGTGCCCCCAAATCTTCACACCTTAACCAGTCTTCTGCTGATATGCCATGCCCTCTGTCTGTTTCTAGATTTGTAGAATTCTTGTCAGAGCCTGTGCTCTATTACTGTAGATTGCTATTCAGAACCCAGGATGGTCTTCACACCATGCCAAGGCACTAGAAGAGGATTTTACAAAAAGAAGTCATTTTACACATATATCAATATTATTGTCAGTTAAAGGAGTAGGAGAAGAAGAAAATGGCAACAAAAGAGAAGAGAGAAGGAAATGGTAAAAGTTGAGAAGGATCTGAAGTAAGTCAATCGGATAAATTGCTTATAAAATTCACATCTTAATTACTTGAATGTGAGTAAGTTTCACAGTGAAATAATACTTGCCAGTAGTCCTTGAAATTCTTGTTCTCTCCTTAGCTATTTAGAAAGGTCTTAAATACTTAAAGAAAAAAATCTGCTTTTTAGTTTTTTGTGGAATTTTGAAAACCTTGAGACAGTGTGTAGACAAAAAAAAAGAAAAAAAAGGCCTGGTACTCCTGGCTTGGCTCTGTCTCTGACTCAGAGCAAGTCATTTCAATGAACTGTCTCTCCTCACCTCATACTAGATGGTCTCTAAGGAGTCTTCTGGGACTGATTAAAGTTTTAGAAATGTACTCCACATCCTAAGGATATATATGATTGCTCTTACTCAAAAGCTGTCTTACTACCTTTGAAAGATCAGAGCTACCTCTTTTTTTTTTTTAACCCTTATCTTCTTAGTATGAAATCTAAGACAAAAGAGCAACAAGGACTAGGCAATGGAGAGTTAAGTGACTTGCCCAGGGTCATATGCCTAAGAAGTATCTGAGGTCACATTTGAACCTAGGTCCTCCCAACTCCAGACCTATCACTGTATTCAGAACTAGCTTTTCTATGATGCCCAGAGGCTATATTTGGTAATAATATTTGTTCTGAGGCCCTTTCCCGATTCCTACCACTCATTATATATATAGAAGTATATGTTTGTATGTATATA
This sequence comes from Gracilinanus agilis, assembly GCF_016433145.1. NCBI lineage: Eukaryota > Metazoa > Chordata > Mammalia > Didelphimorphia > Didelphidae > Gracilinanus > Gracilinanus agilis. The sequence goes on from NC_058133.1 coordinate 330,594,874, forward strand.
TTAAGGCTCCAAGAGGCATATACACAGTAGAAACCAAATAAGTTGTTAATAAGTGAATTTCTTAAAAAAAGCAATGTTTTTGCTTTTGGCATTTCTTCACTATAAAAGTGCCCACCCTTCATCATCAGTCAAGCATTTATTAAGCATCTACTTTGGGCCAGGCACTATTCTAGGTACTGAGGGGTATAAGTACAAAGAATGAAACAGTCTTTAGTCTGAAGGCCATTTACATTCAATGGGAGAGTTAACAAGTGAATACGTAGGTGTGGCAAAATGACTAGAAACATTTCATCCATCTGATGGTGTTTGAACCAGATTGTAAAAGAAGAGAGATTCTATGATGAGCTGAGGAAGAATTACATTGAAATCATGTCAGATAGCCATTGCAAGAGTATAGAACAGTGATGGCGAAACTTTTAGAGACCACACCATGCTGTGTCCCCAACCCTGACCAAGTGCCCCCCTTCCTTACCCCACTCAGGGGAGGGAGTAAGTGCCAAGGGGTGGAGTGGGGGAAGGAAACAGCTCCACCAAAGTCCCTCTGCCTTTTTAGTAACTGTCTCTGGGGGTGACAGTGTGCGTGCCCACAGAGAGGTCCCTGCGTGCCATCTTTGGCATGTGTGCTGTTGGTTTACCACCATGAGTGTAGAGTGCTGTGTATGTGAAACAAAAGTGAATGCTTGTTGAATCATAATGGGTGGAAAGTGGAATAATGTTTGGCAGAGCTAGAAAGGTAAGATAGGGCCAGATTGTGAAGGATTTTAAACAACAAATAGGGAGGAGTTCATATTTTATTGAAGAGGCAGAGAGTGGGATGGTTACACAGACTTGTGTTTGAGGAACTTCACCTTGTTATCTATCTGGATGCCTGAGAGGGGAGAGACTTGAAGAAGGGAAAGAAATTTGGAGACAGTTGTAATTGTCTAGTAGTGGGTCATTGGGTTTCAAAATAATTAGAATCAGCAGAGATCAGAAAGGGGCAGCTAGATGGCACAGTGGCTAGAGTGCTAGGCATGAAATAAGTTTGTCTGACTTTAGACACTTACTACTTCTGTGACCCTGGTTAAGGCACTTAACCTGTTTGCCTCAGTTTCCCCAATTGTAAAATGAGCTGGAGAAGGAAATGACAAATCACTCCACTATCTCTTTTAAGAAAACCCCAAATGGGGTCACAAAAAAACATGACTGAAACAACTGAACAAGAGTTGAGAAATGCCCTTTGTGACATCTGGTGCTTATACATGGGATATTTTAGTATTTGAAGAAACTTTAATTTTGTCAGGGTGGGTACTTCTCCATTTACCTTTGTAGACAAATTATATCCCTTCTAACTTGGCAGACCTCTTCACACAGAAGGTGCTTAATAAATTATTATTGCTTGCTTGATTAATCTTAAAAGTGTTCCCATGGCCTAAAAATGATGTAATGTAAAATGTATGTGTGTAAAAAGGTAGCACCCAAGAATCAGCCTTGTTAAACAAAGGTAGTCTTTAGAAACAGGCCAGTCATCAGATGACAAGACGTGGTCCATCTCTGAGCATTTATTTGGAGCATCCTCTTGTGGTACAACGTATCAGAGCTTGTACTTGTACTGGTAGAGGCTTTGAGAATATAATCACTCCCTGGATGCCACAATGAGATATAGAGATAGGATTTTAATGAACATTAAAAATTTTTTTTGCTTTGGGGCTTTCCCCACCAATTCAAATCTACTTGTCAAACAAAGTCCAATATTTTAAAGTTGATTTGAATGTGTAAAATTTTAATAGAATAGTTTTTTAAAATCTTTTATCACTTAGATTACTTTTTGATTTTTTCAATCTAAATATTTTAAGAAAAGTAGGTAAAGATTCTTTGATATCTTCTGACTGTTACAGTAGCTTGTTATCCTTTAGGGATAACTGTCAACATTTTCAATGAAGTTGACAAAAGTAGGAGAGGAAGCAATTAATTGGATTTCATTGTTCTGGAGAAAGGCAAAATTAGATGGAGAAATTTAGTGTTCTGTTATCAAATAATATAGACCATTGACTCCAAATTAAATCTCTCAAAATATGTCACACCAAGAATAGTAACCATTTATTAATATTAGCTGGCTTGTTTCCTAATCTCATTTGTGCCCAAACCTCAACATTATTTGAGAATTTGTAACATAAAAGAGTCTAGCACAAAGGCTTAAGTTCCAGATGTGTTATGTAATAAGTAGATAATGTGGTTGATAATAGGGGGAGCTGGTGGTACAAGTGTGTCACCTGGGCCTGAGAGCCAATAACTTCAGTAGCAGGTGATTTGAGACTGTCAGGGATATGTAGCCTGAGCTGTGATGCCTAGTCGGACTCCTTGCTCCCTATAGGCTCCTTTAAGGTGGAGAGTGAGGGGCCTCTCTCTGCTAGAGTGAAAGCAGAACTCAACAGGAAGTGAAGCTCACACACTTCCTGAATAAAATGGATGCTTGCCCAGTACTTCCTTTAGAGTCAAGTGGTTGCTATTCTCCCCTCTCCTCAGCCCTTAGTCCAAGATGATGTTATAACTACAAGAAGTTCGCAGTTTCAGGCTAAGGGTTTATTTTAACACGGAAGGGAAAACTGAGATTAGAGGGTTTAGGGCTCTTGAGGGGCTGTTGCTACGGGCTACTGGCAAGTGTTGGCTATACACCTAGAAGGTAAGGCCAGGCTGAGGGAACTAGCCCTCAGCCAGAGATAGTTTAACACTGCACTGATGTTGTTTGGTCCACCAGCTGGATAGATGTAGTTGATGAATTGGTTTGGAGGTGTCCCTGTTGCTAGGCTGCCCTAATCTAAATCCTGCCCACCATCCACAACCCAACCTCCCTTCAACCTCCCCGGGTCCCCAAGGGGAAGTCAGGGGTAGCTGGGTGTCTGGGTGAGGTCAAGGAAATCAGAACCCCCAGATTGGTTCTGAAGGGGTTTTTATAGTCCTAGCTTAAACTGTCAGCTCCTGGGACTAGCACCTGTCAGGGCAGAGTTCCATTCTCCTAACCGACAGGATTGCCTAGGGTAATTTTGCAAATGCAAGAGATCTTGCATAAATCCAGCAGTACAATTATAAGTAATACTTCTAAGAAAAAGAGAAATTTCAGATAGATGCCAATTTCAAAAAGTGACAAATATAACCAAAATCTTTGCAAGAAAACTGAAAAACATCCACCTTTGATAATTACTAGCATTATAGTAATTTTGATAAATGTTATACATGCATATTATCCAAGTCCAGGCTATTCTTGAATAGAACTATAGCTTTAAAACAAGATCTTTTTGAGAGGAAAAATATATAAGGTGACATTAAATATGAATACAAAAAATTACCCTATTAAAACAAAACACTAATTTCTTTGAGAGAAATTTTGAGAAACAAATTCATTTATTCAACTAACTTTAGTTCCTATGGTGTGCTAGGTTCAGGTATTCCAGTTTTTAAAGTAAAAAAGTCCCTGCCCTCAGCAAGTTTACTTTCTGCATAAATACATGTCACAGAGAAATGTTGAAATTGAGAATAGCAAGCAAATATGAGAAGCTTGCCTTTGGGGAACTGAGAAGGAAAATATATACAGACCACTCTTACTTTCTTCCTCTTCAGCTTTCCCATCCACTCTTCAGGCAGTTGCAGCAATCCATCACCTTTTCCTGATTTAATCTCCCAACTCCCTAGCATGTTTTAATTCTTAATGTTGCATTTTAGAAAGCAAATCCTTCAAAAGTACAGTCTAAGCTGAGGAAAAAGTGTAATATCTTTGGAGATGGCAACTCTGGCAGATCAATTTCCACCATCCACCATTACAGGTCCTTTTAAGGAAATTGATAGATTTTGGCCTTTCTTTAAAAGACAGATCTTTAAAAGATAGATTTTGTCAAAAGACTGGGGCAGGGATGCAGACAGTTGTTTGAGAAGTAGACCAGAAAGAGATCTACCTCCCATACTTTGCAGCACAGGTAGCAAGGGCATTTGGAATAGACTTCTGAAACTGGGAAATTGTTCCTTCTTCTGCAAGGGAAACTCTGAAACCTAAGCTCTGTCCTTGAAACAGGAGTATGATTTTAGGTACCTTCAGAACTGCCCTTTATTTTATGCCCCTTATAACAACCAGATTCTGGAGGAAATCAAAACCTTTGTTTGAATCAGCTTGTAGTTCCTCTTAAGAATAAAATCCCAACCAAGTAGTAGGATGATAAGATTTTGAGCTGGACTTTTGAGATCATCTGATTTCACTTATCAAGGTTCAAAGTTAAAGTGTTCCAATAATTTATCACAGTGAATTTTTCTAGGGTTGAATTAATCCTTATTGACTGAATTTCCATTAAAATACATCAATAATAATAATAATATTATATAATAGCTAGCATTTATATAGTGATTTGGGATTTGCAAAGTGCTTTACATATCTTAACTCAGGATAAGTTTCTGTTTTGCAATTTTAATGAGAAAAATGAATATAATCACTTGTTATATAAACACAATAAGAAGTTATTATTTTATTAATTAACTAATTATAATTACTATTTTACTAATTTATATATTTGAGTTGTTGTAAACATGCCCAATTCAATTTGTGGTCATGAATGCTTCCTCTTTTCTTTCTTTTTTTTTTTTTAATTTTTATTTTTAGAAGATTTTCCCAACGTTACATGATTCATGTTTTTACTCTTCCCTCCACCCCATCCCCAACCCCCTGCTAGCCAACGCACATTTCCACTGGTTTTTACATGTGTCATCGATCAAGACCTATTTCTATATTGTTGATAGTTGCACTGGGGTGGTTGTTTAGAGTCTACATCCCAAATTATATCTGCAACAACCCATGTGTTCAAGCAGTTTTTCTTCTGTGTTTCTACTGCCATAGTTTTTCCTCTGAATGTGGATAGTGTTCTTTTTCATAGGTCCCTCAGAATTGTCCGGGATCATTGCATTGCTGCTAGTACAGGAGTCCATTACATTCGATTTTACCACAGTGTATCAGTCTCTGTGTACAATGTTCTCCTGGTTCTGCTCCTTTCACTCTGCATCAATTCCTGAAGGTCATTCCAGTTCACATGGAATTCCTCCAGTTTATTATTCCTTTGAGCACATTAGTATTCCATCACTAGCAGATACCACAGTTTGTTCAGCCATTCCCCAATTGAAGGGCATACCCTCATTTTCCAGTTTTTTGCTAACACAAAGAACATGACTATAAATATTTTTGTACAAGTCTTTTTCCTTATGATTTCTTTGATGCGCCCTCTTTCTTGAGGGACTGAATGTCCTGCCTTCTAGTCTTAGATCTTCCAATTAACTTGTATTGTGACCATGTTCAAATTATGTCTCCTCATTGAGCTTCTTGTTTCCTTATCTATAAAAGGATAGGCTTAGACTAGATGATCTCTAAGATTCTCTCCTATTCCTACCATTCTAAGTTTCTTCTTGTTAACTATAAAATTGCTTTCAGCTGAATGATTACTTCATACCGAATTTTCTCTTTCCCACATTCACAGTCTAACTATTAGCACAAGGAGAAACATGACTGTGGTACGTGGCTTCTAGGTACACAGTGTTGGCTGACACTGTCATTTAAATCACAAAGTATACTTACATAATCCATCCATCGTGCTGCCATGGCTAAGGAAGGAAAGATGAAATTCTGACACTTTTCATTGGAAGAGAAAATGAAAGTGGTAGAAGCAGTAGACACTGACCAAAAGAAGGGAGATATATAGCAAAGGAATTTGGTATCATTCCATCTACTTTGTCCACTTTTTTGAAGGATCGAGCCAAAATTGAAGAGAAAGTGAAGAAAGGGATACTGGGATCCAAACGAAAGAGAATGAGAGGTGTAATTTATGATGACATTGACTCCGCAGTGCTTGCATGGTATCAAGATGTCTGAGCAAGGAATAACCCCATCAGTGGCCCACTTGTTCAGCAGAAGGCCCTGGACTTTGCCAGCCCTCTTGGTCATGATGAATTTCAAGCAAGTGTAGCTGACTGAACAGATTTCATGCACAATATGGAATTGTATCAAAAGTAGTCTGTAATGAAGAGAATACCACGCCTGTGAAAAAGATTAGTGATTTATGTCCAGGAGAAATTAAAAAGCTAATTGCTAACTACAGCTTTGATGATGTTTTTAATGCTGATGAAACAAGTATGTTTTATCAGTTGTTGCCTCATCACACTCTCATCCAAAGGTAATATTTGTAAAGGAGGCAAATGAAGATTGACAGCTCTATTCTGTTGCAATGCTTCAGGGACTGAAAAGATGAGACCTTTCGTCATTGGCAAGTCAGCTAAGCCACATTGTTTTAGGAATGTCCATTTGCTCCTATGTGATTACCAAGCTCAAATTATGCATACTAAAATGATTCAGGATTTATTTAAAAGATGTGTGGATGTGAGGATGAAAGGAGCAAAATGCAATATTCTCATGTTAACTGACAATTGCTCTGCCCGCCAAACAATTCCACACTTAGAACATGTCTAAATTGAATTTCTACCAATGAACTGCAATTCAATAAACTGCCTTGCAACCTTTGGATCGGGGCATAATATGCACAGTGAAAGCTCACTACAGAAGCCAACTAATGAAACAACTTTTTCTCAATCTGAATGACTAAGAGAAAAATGAAAAAATTAATATGAAACAAGCCATTGACATGATTGCTAAAGTCTGGCGGTCTGTAGAGCCTTTTACAGTAGTGAAATCCTGGCAGAAAACTAGTATGATCCCAATGGAATCACCTGATGTGGACTTGGAAGAAGATCCCAAGCCAAATGTAGTATTTGAAAAAATATGGCATTCGTTAGCCACTGCCACTCATGTCCCAGACCAGTTTGATTTTGAAGATTTTGTTGCTGCAGATAATAATCTAATTGTTTCTCAAGAGACAGAGGACAGAGAAATTATTGAAAGTGTGCTTACTGATGTTAAAATGGAACCCCAAAGTGAAGATGAACATGAAGAAATGGATGCCCAACCATCTGTGACTCAGAAGCCATAGCAAGTATGGAAAGCCTAAGATGTTATCTTTTTACTCGAACAGACATTCCTGATGAAGTATTCGCACAATTAAGTGACATCAAAAAATATTTAGTGACCAGTGTAACTAACACAAGCTAGTTAAAAAAATGTGGATGGATTTGCTCTCTATTTAATAAAGTAGGGAATTGTTGTCTGTGGAGTCTGTGAAAACAGAAGACCTGATTAATAAAGAGTGTTTGTTGTGATCAGACTTAATAAGAAATTTTTCAGAATGAAAGTATGACTCTTTAAGTCTTAATTTCATAAATTTTTCTGTACAACATAATGAAATTTCAGCTTAAAAAAACCACTCCTAGAAGTTTTCAGTGCATGTAAAGAGTTATAGCTTTTTTGGTCACTAGATGGCAGGAATGGTAAGTCAGCCTTGGCCTAATAATACCCAAAGGGAAAACAAAGCTTTCCAAAAGTGGACAATGTTGTTAAAAGAAGCAAGACACTGAGATGTAGGCACCCAGTGTAAAGGTGAGAGAAACTTGAAAGACATGCAGGAACAGAGAATGAGAGGAAACTTGGAAATGAAGAAAGACTAGGAGGAACCTAGTGGTTAAATTGGATGGAAAAATAGATCATGCCCATGTAGCACAATGGAGTAGATTGGGGAGAAAGGAGAAGCAACTAACATGAGCCCTGCAAAGAGGAAAGCACAGTGGGTTCTGTGAGGGACTAGTGAGCCTGAGAGTAAATATTAAAAGAAATATTCTTTTTGCTCAGGGAATGTGGGTATGGGAATGGGTGTGAGAAACTTGAAAGATGAATGGAAGAAGATGGATGGCACTTAATACATTGACTTTCATATACTTTTAGCATTCCTAAGGTATAACAAGATTAAATGTGACTTAAGTTATTGGGCCTTGGCTTTATAACAGTGTGGAGTTAATTCTCCAGACATCTGTTGTTTCTGGAGAATAATGAAATAATTAAAACCTGATTTAAAAAATATAGCATCATATACTATATATATAGCGTGTGAGTTAAGAATAATTGAAACTAAGAATATGCCAGAATAGACAATTAAAAGTAAAAGCCTTTGTAATAAAATGATTTCAAAGGACAGTTAAACAAGGAAACAGTTATGAAGAAAAAATGTCTTTTATTTTGTCTTTAGGTAATAAATCATCTTTAATCAAGATGTCTTCAGCACCTGAGCCCCCAACCTTTAAAAATGAACCACTCAAAGAGAAAGACTCTCGAATCCCAGGGCTCAGGGGGACCCGCACAACCACCTTATTTCGAGCTGTGAATCCAGAGCTTTTCATTAAACCTGTAAGAAGTATATACAAAAGCAATTAAGAGTATATATTTTTATTCTAACATAACCTTGGGAAATAGAAAGGCATTGCGTTTCCCCATGCCATTTGATTTTTCATTGGGATTTGATGTTGGTTAAGACTTTGGGAATGTGAATAATAGGTTCCAATGAAAGAAAATTCTTTAATTTTCATTATTTATGTGAAGTAAATATGTTTACAACTCTTGGGGATCATAATAGAAAATGATGTTTAATTCATAAATTAAAAAAAACAAATAAAATGGTTTTCCCTGTCATTTCTATCATTTAAAAATTGTTGTGACTTAGAACTTTGGAATGAGAGGGGAAAGAGACAATTTGTGAATCCTTTCAGTCCATGATGATATCCTTCACTAATAATTTTCTCATGTTGTAAATAATAACCTAATAATGCCTCCTGAAGTTCCCAAGTTAATACTAGCAAGAAGAGTGTTCACCAAATAAGATCTCATCCCTTAGGAAAAATTGTCCTTACTTTGTCCAACTTATATTACTTAATATACCTATGTAGATTTAAAAGTAACTTAGGTTATTGCATTTTTTTTTTCTACTTTCCACTCTTTTCCTGGAGCTCAAGCTTGCTTTGGTGATCATAAGATTCTATTTGTTTTGGTGATCATGAGATCCTGAGATCAGAGGACAGAACAAGTCCATCAGGAAAGAAGTTAATAAGATTTCAGGTTAACATAAGGAAAAGTTTTTAGTAATAAGAGCAGTACAAAAAAAAAATGGAATAGATTGCTTTGGTGAGCACCAAGTCTCCTGTTACTAGGAATCTTCAAGTGGGGGGTGCTGGATGACCATATGTCATGAATAGGTAGAAGACATTCCTACTTTAGGTTGGACTAGAAGATCTATGAAATCATTTCCAACTCTACTATTCTGTGATTCTTAAAACATTCTCATGCCTCAATTTTAGCTCACATTTATATTATTTTTTAAAAAGTAATTGCTAGCATTTATATAATTTATATTTGTCAGAAAGCTTTATATATGTCAGCTTATTTGATGATCACCACTTTGTTAGGTAGGTGCTATTATTATGCTCACTTTAAAGATAATCAAACTAAGGCTAAGAGATTAAATGACTAAGTATCTGAGGTATGATTTGAACTCAGACCTTCCTCATTCCAACTATATAGAAATGCGAAGTTTATTAACTTTATAAACTTCTTGACTATATGATGAAAAGTAGATAATTCCAATATTATCATGATTTTTCTGATTAGGAAATAGAAGTTCAGAAAGAAGAGTTAACTGACTGCCCCATAGTCATATAGCTAGTAAACATTTAGGTTGTTCTAAATCCAAGTTCAGAACACAATGACTTAAAAAAAAAAAGCAGCTGATTTGATGAAAGTTATCTATTTTAAAATAGAAATTTAAATCTTGTGTTGCTCTAGTAAAAATAACCATTCTTCAAAGTATTGAACTCTGGTTAGTATTTTGGTTTTTCAGTCTCCAATATAAAATACTTGGAAGTCAATTAGGTCAAACCGTACAGTCTAGTCCCAAAGTGTAGGTAGTGCATAAGATCATATGTGGGAAATGCTTTTAGAAAATCAAGAATAACAAACTTAGATTCTTGAGAGCTTATTGTTTGCCTTTTAATGTCTGTTTCAAACATTTTAGGGAAAATGTTTCTTTTTCATTCTTTTAATGAAATTTGAAGTTTTAAATTCATCATGTGGCAAATGTAGGAATATAGGTAGATTAATGGACTAGATACCTGAGTCCCTTCAATTTATCCATTACCTCTTAAGAATGCTAAATGCACTGATGTAATAGGAGGGTTTTTTGCCCAATATAAAAATGCTAAAGGGGTTCAAGGCCTGAGAGTCCATAATAAAATATACAGGCTAAGAAGTAGCTTTGGAGTCTTGGGCAACATTCTGGTCTCTAGAACTTGTAAGATCCTAAGATCCATTGTTACACCTCTCAATACTTCCATTATTTCCTCAGCTGTAAAATGAAGTTACCCCCAATAATTTAATATTTGAAATTCAACAGATATCTGTGAAGTATATGCTATGTGTATGGCGCTATATTCAGTGCTAAATATTGTGAGGATTCTTTAGTTGTAGACGAAGGAGTCTAAAGATAAAAAACTTAAGTTAAAAAATCTCTCTCCCTCATCTCACATTAATAACTTTCACTTTATAGTTATTTTTTTTTAAACCCTTACCTTCTGCCTTAGAAATTGGTTCTAAGGCAGAAGGTAAGGGTTTAAAAAAATACTACATATTGGTTCTAAGGCAGAAGAGCAGTAAGGGCTTGGCAATAAGAGTTAAGTGACTTGCCCAGGGTCACACAGCTAGGAATTGTTTGAGGTCAGATTTGAACCTGGGACCTCCCATCTCTGGGCCTGGCTCTCAATCCTCTGAGCCACCTTGCTGCCCCCTTTATAGTTATTTTTGCATCTGCCATATCTCCTCATTATACTGGAAGCTCCATGAGGGCAGAGAATGTTATTCAACTAGCTTAGAGGCTTCATTATTATAGCAAACTGCTAATGAGGAAGTTTTCTCTAGTACTACTGGAACCTGCTCTGCAATTTAAAATTTTAAAGAGTTGCCTAGGACTAATAAGAGATTTAAATGACTTGCCCAGGATCACACAGCTAATATATCTTAGAAGGAAAACTTGAACCTAGTCTTCCTCACTCTGAGCCCAGCTCTTTATCCACTACATTATACTGCCCTATACACAATAGATGCCTAACAACAACAAAAAAAAGACACTTTGCAAGGACAACCAATTCTCAATTTTTCTTATTAAAGGGGAAGAGATATACTGTGGGGACAGTCACATCCCCCAGACACTTAATGTAATCACAGCCCCTCAATTCCTCACCTCCACTCCCATTAAAACTGATGCATTTAAGTTCTTTCTCATAGAGTTTCAGAGCTAGAAAAGAACTGCAGGGATCCTGTAGTTCAATCCTCTTGTTTTACCTACGAGGAATCTATAAACAAACCCAGGGTGGCTTCCCATGGAGGGAGCTGAGGTCTTCTGATTCCAACTGTAGCATCTATTCCATGACATAAGTCTCTCATACTTCTCTCTGCCCAGTACTGTTGGTGGAGGCATTAACACGTAACAAAGCATCTAAGGAACAGGCAACAGAAGAGAGAAACAACTGCAAGGGTCCTGAGAAATCCCTAAATTGGATATCCACCTCTAGATAATCTTTGAAAAATTATCATTGCTAACATGATACAAAGATTGCTATAATGCTAAGTCTAAGCTTGATAATAATGACTGTGCATGCCAAGAGGAGTGGTACAAGATAGCTAAAGCACTCAAAATGAATATTCTTAATGAGGTTATTACTTTTTTTTCTTTGACAGAACAAACCTGTTATGGTTTTTGGAATGATAACACTTACACTTTGCGTGGCTTACATTGGTTACCTACATGCAACTCAAGAAAATAAAAAGGACCTCTATGAAGCTATTGACAGTGGGGGAGCCAGATATATGAGGAGAAAAACATCCAAATGGGATTAATAGTGCTGATTACTACAGATAGAGCTGTAGTAAGGACTCTGAGATCTTCAGATGAAAGATTATCTGTACCAGGTATCATGTTTATTATCTTGTATTTTATGTTCATGTGGAAAGAACATAACAGTTTGGCATCCAGATTTCTTCATTAAATTCTGTCTTTCATAGCTGCAGTCCCCTTTCCTTTACATATACACAAAAAGTTCAATATTTTCTTCCTAGCAAAGCCTCTTGCAAAGTTCTATAAGAATGCCAGTCATCTCCATTGAACTGTGTAATAAAAATAAAGGAAAAATGGTTGCCTTTGGTTGGTATTCTCAATAAATCATAAAGAGACTGCAACAAAAGCTGTTTGATTCTTTTTGCTCTGAACAAAGTAATTCATTTTTACTTAGCAAGAAGCATTAGTTAAAGAATTGGGGAAAATGTATGTAGGTGGAATTGAAGATGTGAAAAACTAAATTTCAAACCTTCTTTAAACTCACAAACCTGTTCAGGTAGGTGTGGATTCTTTTCCTACCCTTCATTTCAACTTATAGGTGTGTTAAAATCAGGTTTTTAAGATGTTGCAACAAGTAAAAGTGAGCCCAGAGCTCCTCCCTTGTAGCAAAACCAGCAGAGAGTACTCACTGAGTTTCCAACCAAAATACATTAGATAGTCAATTGGCATATTGGATAGAGCTCTGAAAGACACAAGTTTAACTCCAACTTCAGACATTTCCTAGCTACGTGGCCCTCAGCAAGTCACTTAGCCAATATCTTCCTCAGATTCCTCATCCATAGAGTGGGGATAATAATAGCCTGTATCTCCCAGGATTGTTGTAGGAATAAAATGAGATGTTTGTAAAAACCTTAGTAAACCTTAAAGTGCCATACAAATGTTACCTATTATATGTTATATCATTCCAATTTCACTTGCAGCAGTGAAAGTCTGAGATTTTACCAGTGTGGAACTCCTGCTGCTGAAAGTTGCCTTTCAAAATATATTCCCTCCTCACTTGGTGCCACTCCCTTTTTTGGGTTGAAACTACCAGGGAAAGATTACTTCTGAAAGTTACTTTGGGTGGTATGGTGGGAATCATCCAAAGACAATGGAGCATCTTATCTTAGGAATGAGTCCCTAAGGGTTTAGGAAGTATATGAAGGTTCCTAGGCAGGCTTTTCCCTTCTAAACATTCCAGAGCTGGTAATCAGTCAATCAGTATCAATCAATGAACATTTATTAAGCACCTACTACCGTGCTAGGTACTGTCCTAATTAATGCTGAAGATACAAAAAGATAAAAGACAGTCCCTGACCTCAAAGAGCTCACCATCTAATGGAAACCATAAATATATACAAACAAGCTATTATATATTGGACAAAATGGATAGTTAACAGAGGGAAGGCACTAAAATTAAGAGAGGCTGAGAAAGCCTTCCTATCAGAGATGGGATTTTAATTGGGACTTAGAGCCAGAATTGAGGAGGAGGAGAATTCCAGGAATAGGGAATATTAAGTTAAAATGCAGAGCCAAGAGATGGAATGTCTTGGTGGAAATTCAGGGTTGGGAGCTTAGGTTAATAATTAAAGGCATTCTTAAGTCTTAGCTTGTCCTCACACTGGAGAGTCTTTGTTTCTTCAAACCTTTAATTGAAAAAATGCCTTGGTAATCTAAAATTCTTTGTGATATCATCTGGGGTTTTCTTGGCAAAGATACTGGAGTGGTTTATCATTTCCTTCTTGGTCTCATTTTATAGATGAGGAAGTTGAAGCAAAAACAGTTAAGTGATTTACTCAGGGTCACATAGCTAGGAAGTATATCAGGCCAGATTGGAACTCCACTCAAGAAGATGAGTTTTCCTCGCTTCAGGTCTGTCATTCTATCCACTGAACCACCTAGCTGTCCCTACTAAAATTAAAGTAAGTAAAAGAATAATCAATCCAAAGTGTGGGGTTTTCCCTAGAAAAAAGTATAATATTATAGAACTTTTAATACTGGGTAAGGAAGTCCTACTGTTTTCAAAATGATACTTGTCATAAATCTGTTGTTACTGTAAAAAGATCATGAATTCTTATATTAATTTTTAAAACTGGAAGTATTGATGAGAACAGGTTTTCTTTCCATTATGTTTACTTAAGTACTCCATACCTAAAGGTTTTCTCATTGTTGAACTCAAGAACTTTTCATCTTCCTTTATGCCAAATTGTATTATTTAGGGCTAAATTTCAAGATTTAGAAAAACTTTGCTCTACCAAAGACCAAACTTGTTTCTCATCCATTGTTCTCAAGTGCTAAAGAAAAAGTTTTCTCCCTCCTCCTTTTTTTTTTTTAACTTCCCTGATTTATTATTTTTTCTGTATCTTTTTTAAAATTAAATTTTATTTTTTTATTGTCATGAAAACACATTTCCATATTAGTCATTGTTGTAAGAGCAAAATCATACATAACCTAAACCCCAAAATCAAACCAAAATTAATTACATGGATGTTGAAAGAACTCTGGAGGTGGATAGCATTTTCCATCCTAAGTCAGGATTGTTCCAGATCATTGCATTGCTGAGAGTAGCCAAGTTTTCACAGATAATTATCAACCAATATTGCTGTTATTGTGTACAATGTTGCTCCAGTTCTACTTATTTCGCTCTGCATCCGTTCCTACAGATCTTTATAACTTTTTCCTGAAATTATCTTAAAATTTCTTAAAGAACAATAGTATTCCTTCACTAACATATACCACAATTTGTTCAGCCATTCCCAATTGATGGACAACCCCTCAATTTCCAATTCTTTATCACTATAAAAAGAGTGGCTATAAATATTTTTGTATAAGTAGGTTCTTTTCCCCCTTTCCTCTTTTAAGATAATAAGGAGCTTGGCTAATTGAGATGATGAGCTAGCAATTTTGACTCAAAAGCATATGCTATTGCGAAAAAAAAAGGCAATGAAAATTAAGAGAAGGAGTGGCTACGTGGATAAGTCAGAGTTAGGCCTAGAAACAGGAGATCTCTAAATCTGGCTTCAGACACTTCCTACTCATATGATCCTGGGTAAGTCATTTAACCCTCATTGCCTAGCCCTTACCACTCTTCTGCCTTAGAACCAATACTTAATGTCAATTCTAAAACAGGAAATAAAGATGGAAAAGAAAACAAAGAGGAAAGTCATGTAATAGGAAGGGTGAGAAGCTAGGAGACCTGGATTGGAGCTACCTCGAATCTGAAGCAGTCTTCCTAAATGTTAGATTCAATAAAGACTTCTATTCTACATATAGATCACAGAACATTTTTTACAATATGTATAAAATGTGAAAAGAACTTGTACATGTATAGGTCCTATAACCTACCCTTGTTTTGTGAACTTCTTCAAGTCAGCCTCTCTGAGCTTCAGCTTCCTTATCTGCAAAATGGAGGATAAATGAAACTTATGCCACCCAGCTCATAGGGCCATTGTAAAAAAAAAAAAAAAATCAAAGAATAATGCATGCGAAGTGCTTTGTAGTCATAAAAGTTTTATTATCAGATCCTAAGTGTTGCTAATATAAAAATCTGTTCTGTAGGCTACTTGCTGTTGCTGGTATGATATGCCATCTCCTAAGTGGCCCTTTTCATCCACTGTCCCTCATGCCTGGAATTCTCTCTCTCTTCATTTCTGCCCTTCTGAATTCCCTGGCTTCCTTCAAGTTTCAGCTAAAGACCCATCTTGTATAGGAAGCCTTTCCTGCTTCCTCTTACATTGATTATTTCCATTTTATTCTGCATATAGCTTACTTGTAAGTTGTTATAGTTGTGGCCCCATTAGACTATGAGCTCCTTGAGAGAGCAACAATTGTTTATTGTCTTACTTTGTTATTCCCAGGTCTGAACACATTGCCTTGAACATGGTAGGTGCTTACTAAATGCCTGTAGATAACACTGGCAATTAAGAGCAGAAAACCAAGAAAGTGTTTTACAAAAATATCCTCATTTATTACTGTATCTATTGTAAGTAAATAATTTGTAGCTAAAATCACAGCTACAAGAAGCCTTTCCTCATCCTGTGTTGCTTGGGCCTCCCCCAAAAAGGTTATCACCAGTTTATCCTGTCTTGTTATTTGTACATAGTTGTTTGCAAGTTGTCTTCCTTTAGACTGTGAGCTACTTGAAAGCAGGGACCAAAGTGGTTTAAAATATCCTTTCTGTTTAAAATTGCTACCCTATTTTGTGTTTGACTGACCTGTGTCCATTGATGTCCTAGTCTCGTGTTTTATAGACTGTAATTTAATTGTTGCCCTGCTCTCCTTTAGATACCATCCTATTCCTTTAAAATATTTAGAGGAAAAAGGCGGTTACAAGGCAAGCTGAAGTAGACTAAGTGCCAAAAAGAGGGGCAGAAGTCTTTAGGTTTTAATTCAGCAGATTCATCAAAAAACATATGTCATGTTCCTGGCACCGTGCTGGGCTTTGAGGATAGTTAAAGACAGAAATCAAATAGCTCAAGTTGTTTATCTTCCATTAGAAAGAAGATACAGCTAAGTGAATAGTGTCATTTCAAAATGGAGACATAAATGGGAGGGTGGGGTCCTCAGAAATAGCTTTGTGTAAGAGGTGACCTCTGAACTATGCTTTGAAGGAAACTAGAAGCTTCTAAGAGGAAGAAGTGAAAAAGAAGTGCCTGGGATCTTAGCTTAATGTCCTAAAAAATTGATGTTTTGTCTCATTTTAAAAGTTTGTATTTTAAAGCAAAGTTAAATTTAAGTTTTGGTTGCTTTAGTTTGAAGAATTTAAAATGACCTTTGTGTTTGAGTATCCAATAAATATTTGCTTTAAATAAAAAATAAAATCCTTGGGGTTAGTAGTTGGAGTGGGATACAGGGAACACCTTAATTAAACATGCTTTGTTTACCGATGGTGACATAAATGGCCTGTAGTAAACTTGAGTAGAGCTTTTCACACATAATAGTTCTAAGTTAAGTCTGAATTTTAGGAGACAGATTTCTAACAATAATGAGTCCTGTTATAGTGGTTGCATTTCTAGACCAAAAGACAGTCTTCATCTATATAGACTGTGGAAAGCGAATGGTCATGTCAGCCACACATCCCAGATGCCATAGAAATGCCAACCAGAGGTCTTGGGAGGCTCCAGTGAAATGTAATAGAAAGAATACTGATTTGACTTGATATTAAGAGATTGGAGTTCAAATTCCTGCTTTGTCACTTAATAATAGTCCTGTGACCTTGGACTGCTAGAGTTGGGAGGGACCTTGAAGACTATCTGCAAAATCAAATCCTCAGGTCCCAGTTTTCCTCATAAGTGAAAAGAGAGGACTGGACTAATCTCTAACAGCCGCTTCTGTCTCTAATATTGACTGAGAAGAGTTTGCTTATTTCTCCCACAATCTAAAGGATAACTGAGATGGAAGAGCCTAAATGAGAGGGTTTTTTCTAGTATTAGAACTGAAAAAGACTTTCAAACATTCTCTAATCTCCAGATTCTTAGCCTGGGGTCTATGGATTTGTTTTTGTTTTTTAATACTGTAATGCTTGTGTTTCAATCTGATTGGTTTCCTTCACAATCTTCTTTATTTAATTTTATTCATTTAAAAATGTTATTCTGTTGAAGGAGGTCTCAATGGTGTAAAAAAGGAGCTAAGAACCCTGCTTTAATTGTATACCTCATCTTAAAGATAAAGAAATCAATATATACCTTAAACTATTTATTTGTAAAAATACAAATACAAGAAATGGTGAGAATAAGATTACCAGTTTTGGTATTCAGTGGTTTTTTCCTGTCAAATGACCATAGATAGGAAAGAAGAGAGGAGAGAGAGAGAAAGGCTTTCTTAAACCAGATGGGAAAAAAGAGAGAAGAAAGAGATAGAAAAGAGAAAAACAAGGCAGATGGTCAAGTCACTCTTATGCCATAAATTTGTGGCAGTTTGAATTTCTAAGTATAAATTTGTGTCATTATAATAACAAGTTTGTTAATTATATGATGTAGGAAACTAAACCTGATTATTTGGGAAGCTTGACTTCATTTTCCCTCTAAATTGTAGTGCCATTTCCCAAGCAGTTTTATTGCTCTGTTACCAAGCTGAATTTCGTTCATGCATAATCTAATGTGTACTTCCTGCAGCCTGGACCTCTGGGAAATCAATTATTCAAATACCTTAAAAACAAAGCATCTGGGAACAGTGAAATACTCCATAGAGTAAATACTCCTTTGTCATTTCCAGACACTTTTGTGAGCAAAGTTTGACCCTGGCAACGGTTGCTAAGTAAGTTGACAGTTTATAGCTTTAGGTCTGAAGGTCAACTTTCAGTAAAGCTACCACCTCAAGGTCTGCAAGCAAGTGCTCCTAATGCTCTTATTTGTAGAAATTTCACTAATTCATAATGGTGAATGATTTCATTTTAAAGCCGTCTTCCATATTTGACTGTGAAATAGTAAACTTATCTCCAGTCTGCTGAAATATTATTATCCCTCAACACCCCCATTATTGCTTTTCCTAATCTTAGCATGACAGTATTAGCCACTCTACATTGTGAATATTACCTTAAATTCAACTATGATTAGGAATCCAGATCTCCAGAGCTTTGTTTGCTGTGCAGTGTGTAATAAAGTAATACCACCACCACCTTCTGGGGAAGCTTTCCACCGGATCTATGAATACAAACCATTTAGGACAAGGTTTTTAACTCATAAGGATATACTAGGTAAGTGAGTTTATAATTTCCTCTAGATGCACTAATATTTCATAGTGGCAGATCTAAGCTTTCCTGTCATCTTCTTGTCTATTTGTTCTTCTGTTTGTTGATTAAAATTACATGGCCCTGCCAGCCATTTCTTTATTTTAGTTCAGATCTCTGACTTCATTAGTGTAGAGAATTCCCAGAGTATAAACTCTAGTGATGCAAATTGGCAACTTTAAGTCTTAGAGAGTTGCAAAAGGCTATTAGCAGATGAAGTGAATTGCCCAGGTTTATATCTGCATCAGAGGAGGAGTTCCAGGTCTTACTGACAAGGCTTACTATATTATGCTACCAAAATCTTCCTACCATATAGTATATCAAATGCTTCTCTGTGGCAGGTATGTCTAAATACCTAGGGGAGGAACAGAAGAGGAATTTCCACTAAAAGCAAGAACTAATATTGACTCTTGAAGGAAGATTTGTCTCCTTTACTTGTTTTCAAACAATCAACAAACAGTAATCAATCTTTAAGGCAAATAAATAGGCATGGTACAGTAGAGATGTATATAGACTTGCTTTAAATCTAAGTACCTCCCAAGCCCTTTTCTTTAGCTCCCTTCTCTCTGCTCTGTGGTGGTCGCCTCCCCTTCCATGGCTTCAGCTATTACTTCTCTTCAGTTCACAAGAGAATCTGTTTAGAGCTGGATGGAACCTTAGAAATCATCCAGTCTACCAACTATATTTTACATATGAAGATGATGAAGGCCCAAATAGGTGAACTGCTTGTTCAGAGGAGCATAACCAAGATTCATACTCAATTCCTCTGATTTTAAAATCAGTTCTCTTTCCACAGCACTGCAAAAATTCTGAAAATATCACTTGCCTGCTCCAAAATCTTTCATTAGAATCCATTACTATTGGAGACAAGTCCAAAATCCTTCACATGACACTGAACCCCTTCGCCATCTGGTTTTTTTTTCATTTTTTCATTATAAAGCATTTTAATTTCTCTTTCTACCTCTCCCCACCAATAAAGGAAAAAAAAAGAGATGCAAAGAAGAAAAATGAAGGCCTCATAAAAGTTTTCATAGTCAAGCAACATATTTCTTCATTGGCCATATCCCCCCAAAAAATGTGTCATTCTGCCTCAACTTTGCAATTACCTCTGTGTCAAGGAGGTGGATTGTAGGCTTCACCTTTGGTCTTCTGAATGGTGGGTGGCCATTACACTTACTGCTCAGAGCATAATTTGGTTTTAACTTTATTTTACATGGGGGATAGAGACCCAGCAGACCTGACATCAGAAGACCAAAATTTGAATCAGACTTATACTCTTTGTTAGCCGACCCTGGGGATGTCAACCTCTCTAAACCTGTTATTTCATTCGCAGAATAAGGACATTTACTTTGCCTATGTCAAGATTTTTGTGAGGATAAATGAGATGATATGTCAAAGTGCTCAGTAACTATAAAGTGGGTTATAAGTTAGTTTTCTTATTGTGCTTCAGGTACGCTTTATCAGGGATGGTGAACCTATAGAACACATGCCAAAAAGGGCATGCAGAGCCCTGTCTGGGCATGCCTGCAGTCACCCACCAGAGTTCATTATTAGAAAGCCTCAGGGAATCAGGGTGGAGCTGCTCCCCTCCCCCTTTCCAATAATAAACCTGCTTCTAGGCACAGACTGCCTCCTTACTACCTTTATCTCCAAATATTTGCATAAGATCTAGTAGGAATCTAGACATTTAGCTGGCTGGCTGGTCACCATAAGTTAGAGTGAGGTTTCTACTAAAGGAAGCCAGTTCTGAATTATGAAGAGCTATTGGAAAAGGAGAGTTTATAACTCTTCCACCTTCTACCTGGTAGGTAACAAACCTCAGAGCCAAGACCCTGTGGCAATCAAATAGGAGTGCCTTTTGTCAGTCCTTTATGGAAGAAGGTTTGTAAACTTTCTGAAAGTGTACAGTAGTGCACCAATTGAAAGGAACAAAACTCCCTAGCTGAAAGAGCAGAATAATTCCCAGCCATGCCTGAAGCTGACGGTTAAGAGTACACAAATCTACATCAAAGAGTGATCCCTGACTGTCCAGCAAGATATAATATTCTCCAAGGAGTCACCCTAATAGTCAAGTAATTAGACCAGTCTAGTCTGGCAGCAGCTTGACCTGTCTAGCTAAAAAAAACTATGCACTGAAAAGAACCAGGCGATTTGAGTAGTGGAACACTACATTTGTTACTGACAATGATGTCCCCCACTTGCCAGTGAATTTCATGAGGATTCTAGAAGAAGATCAAAGTTTTGCAATTCTGGAGTTATGGTTGCCTTGGCCACATACGTCTCCTGTACACACACACACACACACACACTCTCTCTCTCTCCCATTCATCTCAGAACTTTTTGCTAGAAAATATGGTGGAGGGTTTTTTAATTGAATTTTTAAAATTTCATTTTTTAAAATATTTTTCCATGTTTGCATGATAAGTTTTCTTTTCTTCTCCTTTTCCCTCCCCCCTCCCAGAGTTGACAAGCAATTCCACTGGGTTGTACAAATGTTATCACTTGATACCTATTTCCATATTTTTCATTTTTGCAACAGAGCAATCTTTTAAAGCCCAAACCCCCAAATCATATACCCATATAAATAAGTAATAAGTCATATGCTTTTCTTTTGCATTTCTACTCCCATAGTTCTTCCAATGTGGATAGCATTCTTTCTTGTAAGTCCTTCAGGAATGTCCTGGATTATTGCATTGCTACTAGTAGCAAAGTCCATTACATTGGATAGTTCCACAATGTTTTACTTTCTGTGTACAGTGTTCTCTTGGTTCCGCTCGTTTCACTCTGCATCAGTTCATTGAGGTTCTTCCAGTTCATTTAGAATTCTTCCAGATCATTATTCCTTATAGCACAATAGTATCCCATCACCATCAGATACCACCATTTATTCAGCTATTCCCCAATTGAGAGACACCTTTCATTTTTCAATTTTTTGCCACCACAAAGTGAGGCTATGAATATTTTTGTACGAGTATTTTTCCTTATTATGTCTTTGGGGTACAAACTTAGTAGTGGTATTGCTAGATCAAAGGGCATGAAATCTTTTAAAGCCCTTTGATACCCTAGGGTTTTTTTTTTGGGGGGGGGGGGGAATGCTTTGTAAATACTGTTCTTGCTATTCTGTTTGAGTAAGTATCTTTTCCAAGAGCTACTTGAGTCTATTGGCCAGTTGCTAGTAGGAAGCCCACCAGTGGAACATGTGAGCTACATACGGTATTAGAAGTAGTCACACACAGGATTATCCCTAGACCCCCAGAGTAGGAGCTGCCCTTTTGGGAACCCAAACTGTACAAGTTGAGAGAGTGATCCCAGAGAAAGGGTTACAACAAAATGAGCATAACTATTTACTCTTTTAGTACTTTGGAGGTCATGTTGATACTTTTCAGGTTATTCCAATGCAGTGCAGGACAGATAGCTAATGTATGCTCTATTACATATGCTCCTCAAAGGGAGTACTGTAAGTGAATCGATTACTTATGAGGTTTAATTAGATTCATAATTAGAATAATAATGTTAAATTTGTGGTCTATATATTATATGCTATAGAAATAATTTAAATTATTTTCATTTCATGTGGTTGATCATGTCTTTGCCCAACCAGTTTTTAGCAATTCTATTTTCACACTGGGGATATTTAATTTGAAGAAGAAAAGTCTTAGAAGAGCTAGGACTGCTGTCTTCAAATTGGGAGATTAAATTTCTTCTGGTTGGCCCCAAAAGACAGAACTAAGAGCAATGGAAGAGTTAAAGAGAGTTACAAAGTTACAAAGAAACAATTAGACTCCATGCCAGGAAGCTTTAGAAACAGAACTATCCAAAAGTGGAATGGGTTTGACACATTAATCCTCTCTAACTGGAGAGTCTTCAAGCAGGAAGTGAAGAGCCAGCCACTTGTAGGGTACAGTGCAGAAGAGATTTTTGTTTAGGCACTGGTTGGACTAGACGACTTCTATAGTCATCTTGTGTTCCTCACTATATCTCATCTCCCATATCTAATCTGTTGCCAAGACCTATTTATTTCTCTTTTACAACATCTCTTGAATAAGTCCTCTTCTTTCCTCTGACACTGTTGTTACAGGTCCTCTCTACCTTCTGCCTGGATTTTTGCATCAGCCTGCTGGTGGATCTGTCCTCCCCCCAACCCCAAACCAATCCATTTTACATTGTAACCATCAAAGTGATTTTCCTAAGGAGCAGGTTTGACCATGTCACCAACCTAATCAATAAACTCCACTGGTTCCCTATCATCTCCAAAATCAAATTTTAAAAAATGCTGTTTGGTATTCAAAGTCCTTAATAACCTACCCTCCTTTTACCTTTCCAGTCTTCCTCTTCCTTAGTCCTGCCATGAAGTTTTCAATTTATGACACTGGCCACTTGGCTCTGCCATGAGCAAGACACTCAGCTCTGCGCATTTTCTCTAACCATAGAAGGCTTTCCCTCTTCATCTCTGTCTACTGGCTTCCCCAGCTTCCCTTTAAGTCCCAATTAAAATCCCATCTTTTACTAGAAACCTTTCCCAATCCCTCTTAATGATAGTGACCTCTTCCCTCTTTTATTTGCTCCCTATTTAACCTGTGTCTGGAGTGGGAATCTGGGGTTTCTCGATATAGCAAGATGCACCCCTTTAATCACTCAAATAATCAGAGAGGCCATAAGATGCAAATAGATGTACCATTATTGCTTATCACTCAAAGGACAGGGACATTGCACTTGTCAGAGACTCAAAGGCAATGCCCAAAGACACACAGAACTCCCAGTTTATAGAAAACTAATACAATACCCTCCACTTGTACAAAAGAGTTCTAATTAAAGGTTTATGTGAGAAACTTGGAGGGGAGAGCACAGCTGTATCTAATAATAAGCTAATGGTTCAAACTTAACCTCTACTTGGAGTTTCAGGAATATTGATCTGAAATTACTAATATTGCTACTATTACTAGCCAAGAATATATTGAGATTTATACGATAATCTCTTACTAATCCTCACCCCACACACCTGTATAGTGTGTGTTTGTTTTTTGTTTTTTTTTTGTTTGTGATCTCCCCTATTAGACTGTAAGCTCCTGAGGCCCTCCTTTGCTTCTTTTTGTATCCTCTAAACTTAGTATAGTCTCTGGCACATAGGTGCCAATAAATATTTGTCTACTGATTGAACACTATCCTAAGCAAATGAACATTAGCCCTGTTTCCAGCCAGACCCTACAACCATCATCCAGGGAAGCTATCTCTTCAGCAGTGATGGCAAACCTTTTAGAGATAGAGTGTGGGGCTCCCCCCACTCCTAGACTGAGTTCCATGCAGCCCCCACCCAGAGACCACCTACCATGCCCCCCACACCCCCTACAGGGGAGGGAAGAAGCATTCCCATTGGGCTGATGGGTAGAAAGGTGGGGGATGTGGAAAAAAGTCGTCAGGTGTAATGGAGAGGGAGAGGGGAGCAGTTCTACCCAAGTCCCTCTGCCTTTCCAGTAATCTGGGGGAGGGGAGGGTGGGTGTGGCTGAGTGCCCACAGAGAGTGCTCTGTGTGCTATCTTTGGAGGAGAAGCCAACCTAGCTGAAGCATTAGGTTATCCAAAGAAAAGTACAGGAGGCATGATATTCCATGTAGGTTAAATCACAACCACCTCGACCACCACCACCTCCCTGAGACTCTGGTGGGAACATCTTGTTCCCAAAATTTGCTGGAAAAGCAGAACCCCCAATCCCAGACCACCCATCCTTTCTGTTCTAGTCTGACAGTTATTATTCAATGGAACTAACACTATGGAAAAAGGACCTTCCCTACTAGCTACCGCCACCATCTGCTGATGCACCATCATCTGTGAGGTACAGTAGGTAGGCCCAAGAACCCTGAAAATAGCAGTGCCTCTAATGCCATAGAACTTATATCTAGCCTGTAACCTGCACCATCATCCAGGGGAGCTATCTACCAGGTGTGTCAGTAAGTTCTATAGCCACCATCTTCTCAGTGGCTTTAGTAACTAAAGATCCAAAAATCCAAGTTCTCACACTAAAACTTAAGTTCTTACTACTTTGGCACTTCAAATGGTTCAATAGCTACGGTTCTATTAATGGAAATGACACTAAACAAGATGCATGACCATTTGCTTTGCTACCACCCCTTATAAACTACATCTGACATCTAGCTGAAATTTCTTATGTGTGTGATCCCCATTAGAAAGGGAGCTCCTTGAGATCAGAGACTGTTTTACTCTTCTGTTTATATTCCCAGGACTTAGCACAGTGCTTAAGTGATTAATAGATGCTTTTTCATTCATTCATTCATTCACTCATTCATTCATTGTCATCTCTAGGATGACAGAAGTAATCAGTTTCTTGATTCAAGATATTTTGATATAAAAATAATAGAAGTTATGGAAAGAGTCTGTTTCTTGTGTCTGAGTCTGCTCATAATTCTGGGTCCTCCACTATTCCACTAGTTTTGAAACACACAGGAAAAGTCCTAAATTGCTCAGCCAATGTATAGCATGGCAGAAAGCTATGAAAAGACAGGATTATAGGTCCTGCCAGCAATGGAGCTATACCTAACTGTAACTGATACTACAAGAGGCAATTGGTACCACTCTATTTCATTCTGTGGCCATGAAAGCACTACTTGGTGATTTTGGACACTTAGTTCAAGAGAAGACACACAAACCAGTAAGAAACAGTGTCCATTGCCCTGAAAGAGCAGTAGACATCTGTTTAAAAGTATGTTTAAAAGGGGATATGGCAAAACAGGGACATTAATGCATTGCTGGTGGAGTTGTGAACTGATCCAACCATTCTGGCTGGCAATTTGGAACTATGCTCAAAGGGCTATAAAAGAATGCTTTTTGATCCAGCCATACCATTGTTGGGTTTGTACCCCAAAGAGATCATAGATAAGCAGACTTGTACGAAAATATTTATAGCTGCGCTTTTTGTGGTGGCAAAAAACTGGAAAATGAGGGTACATCCTTCAATTGAGGAATGGCTGAATAAATTGTGATATATGCTGGTGATGGAATACTATTGT
>NC_058133.1:330625428-330679267 GCF_016433145.1 Gracilinanus agilis
AATCTCAGTTTTGAACTCTTCCATAGCTTGTGAGGAGTTTTCCTTATTTGAGGAGGGTCCGGATGCTTGTTTGTTCTCCTCCTCTGTTTGCTCGGTTGTCTGGATTTTCTCTGTGTAAAAGCTGTCGAGTGTTAAAGACTTCTTCTTTTTGTTATTATTCTTTCTCTTCTGAACCTCCTGATGCTGAGTAGCCATCATTAGCTCAGCAGCTTCTCAGCTTTATCCTCGGGCTCAGTGTCTGTTCCAAATCTATTGGCTCCTGAGGTCTGAATTCTGGTTTTTTCCAAGGTCAAGCCCCCTGGTGGGCCCTCTTGCTTGATCCTCTGCTGGAGGTTTCTTTACAAGTCTCAGGGCGCTGCTTCCACAGTCGTATACCCGTCTGCACTGGTTCCCCACTTAGGCTTTAGTTCTGCCTCCACCCACGCCTCTGCTCAGCCGGCACTCTCTGCGCCCAGCGTCCTGCTCCGGCGTGCGGTCAGATTTCGCGTGCTTTTTTTGACTTAATGGGGTCCTAAGTCTTGCTGCTCTCAGGAACAGGTCCCGGAGCTGCTGATGACTCGATGGGTGCCCCAAACTTGCCCTATTTCTTTTTAGCTGGGTTCGGAGCTATAGGTGAGTGTGGAGGGGGTGGGGGTGGGGCGGTTGCTCAGCCCGCGATTGAATGAGAGCCCTTTGTAGCTTGGAAATGCCTCGATTCCACGTACCTTCCACGCTGTGCCCTGTTGTGGGGTTCCTCCGTTCGTCTGGACTTGTTTTTATGTCCCCTTGAGGAGTTTTGTGTGTTTCGGTCAGGAGAGGTTAAGAGCTGCTCTTACTCTGCCGCCATCTTAACCCGGAAACTCGCTACATTGTTTTTGTTTGTACAAAAGCTTTTTAGTTTGATATAATCAAAATCATTTATTTTACATTTTGTAATTTTCTCTAACTCTTGCTTGGTTTTAAAATCTTTCCTTTCCCAGAGATCTGACAAGTAACTATTCTATGTTCACTTAACTTATTTATAGTTTCCCTCTTTATATTCAAGTCATTCACCCATTCTGAATTTATCTTGGTTGTAGGGTGTGAGATGTTGCTCTAAACCTAATCTCTGCCATATTGTTTTCCAAATTTACTAAGCACTTTTAAAACAAATATTGTCTCATTTTTTCACTATTATTATCCTCCAACAGTTTGAGAATCATTAGTCTACACAATAGTCCCCATGAGTGGTTTGGCCCCTACAAAGATGTTCATCATAGCTACCTACTATGAGGTTGAACTTTCTGGTAAGGGAAAGGAAAGGGGCACTGAAGAATTTATGCTTGAAGACCTTCAGTGAAAGGGAACTCAACCTCCTCCAGACGCAGCTCATTCCACTCATGGATACCTCTGATAATTAGGGAGACTTTCCTAACACCAAATTTAAATCTGCCTCTCAGTCATTCCCATTACCCTGAGAAAACAAGCCTGGCTTGCTCACCTCTTACAGAAATCCTGACTGAGCTTGATAATAGCTTGGGTAATAATGTTTTTTAGGTGAGGAAGAAACTGAGGTGGTTTTTTTTTGTTGTTGTTGTTGTTTTGTTTTTAAACCCTTACCTTCTGTCTTGGAGTCAAAACTGTGTATATCAAGTGACTTGCCCAGGGTCACACAGCTGGGAAGTGTCTGAGGCCAGATTTGAACCTAGGATCTCCCATCTCTAGGCCTGGCTCTCAATCCACTGAGCTATCCAGCTGCCCCCAAAACTGAGGGTTCTTACTGTGGTGTCAGGGAATTCAATTGAGTCTTTTGAGGTGCCAGGAACCTCTGTTTAGTTAGGGGCAAGAACCCCATGTGTAAAATCCTATCCAGCCAAATACCTCAGTTGTAGAGATGTTGAGGAAGCAGAGAATATCCATACAATCGGAAGATCATGATAGCCTGGTATAAGAATTAAATTTTAATGGTTGATTAAAATATATGGAAATTATAAATAATATGGTAGTTGCCAATTCAAAGTTGAAATGACCTTTAATAGCTTTTATTTACAAAAGAGGTGGAAAGAGTGAAAGTAGAGAAATACAAAAGGGTAGAGAAGACATTAGCCTATCTCACTAAATATTGCCTTGGTGTTTGGCTCAACCAGGATTTGTTAACCTTCAACCAGAATTAAACTCTCTCCAGAAGACAGGAAAGGGAAAGCCAGCTATCCACTCACCCAAGTTCCCTCCAAGAGGCAGGTCAAGACAATGACTCAAGCTGAAGGTGATTCCTGAGGCTGACTTTCTTCCTTAAGCTGCCCCTCTTCTTGAAGCTGACTTCCCTCTTGAAATCCAATTCCTTTTTGAAGCCAACTTTCTTCTTGGAGTTGACTCTCCTAGCCCCAGAAATACAGGACCTTTTATAGTGCTTCTTGTCTTCCAAATTGTCTAGCACTAGCCATGGGTCAGTGTTTGTGGGAACCAGTTCTCACCTTCTGGAGGAGTGAATACTCATCAAAAGGGCTCACAGATTCCTGGTTGATTCTGAGGGTGTGAATTCACTAAGTGGTTTGTGAGCTCCTCCACCTATTTCAAGCTTGTGTTGATTTAGTCAAAAGGTAGACAAAGGAGAGTTAATCCTGCCTTCACAATCTAGTGAGTTACTTATTAGTGTTAACTAAAGTGTTAGCTCCAACTAGGCAAAGAGAATAAAGGATTCCCTTTCACAAGTGTAAACTCAAAGAGAACAAAGAATTCCCTTTTACACTGGGCATACCATGAATTTAAGATGTGGGCTTTAGCTAAGTAAGCCTTTAGATGCTAATCTTCATCTGTAAGCTCAAGACATCTCAGTAAAAGTATCAGGCCTATTGGGTAAATGACCATACTTTTGTATTATACTTTAGAAGAAAGTTGAAAAGTTTATTATTACAGTGCATGTGGTATGCATTTTGTAATTGCTATATATGTTATCAGGGGCAGCTAGGTGATATAGTGGATCGAGTACTGAGCCTGGGAGTCAGAAAGACCTGAGTTCAATTATAACCTCAGACACTTATTAGCTGTGTGACTCTGGGCAAGTTACTTAACTGTGTTTGCCTCAGTTTCCTCATCTGTAAAAATGAGCTGGAGAAGGCAATAGCAAACCATTCTAGTATCTTTGCCATGAAAATCCCCCAAAAAGGAATCATGAAGAATTGGATACAACTGAAAAACAACTAAATGACAACATATATGGTATTATGTGTTGTAGATATGTTTCATATTTATAATGTAGTTATATTCTTTTTTTGATGCTTTTGCCATATTAAGTATAATTTATGTGTCCAAAGTATGTTTCTATATGTGATCTAGGGATCTGATCATTGAATGCAATCCTGTTGTATAATTTACCCTAATTAACATGCAGTAGTGCTGCTATTGATTCTGTATTGTTATTGATGATAGGCTATTATCGATGCTATGTATGTGCTATATGTTATAGCTTGTGTTGTGTATTATATTGGTTGCATTCACTAATGCTAACTGCTTGTAATTCTAGTATGAACATTGTGCAATGCAATGGAGATAATCACTTAGGACTATTTTATTATTGACATTCTGTTTGTGATAGTTGTTATTCAAGTGAGCCCCATGGAAGTTGCAGGGATTGTAAAGGTTTCATGGAGGGAAAAGACCAATCCCCTCCCAATTCTCTCCAAGAGGAGTAGATGAGAAGGAGGGGGACAAGCCTTTGAATACTGGCATGTCCATCAAGTTTCACTTACCTAGGGAGAATGCAAAAAGGCCAAAAAGACCTGGAGATAGAAATGATTGTAGGATGGTGGACTTTGCTAATCTGGGAGGAATAAAAGGTAAAAGTGAGGAATCTGGAGTGTACGAGGAGTCTGTCTTCATGACTGGGCCTTCACTTGAGACTCTACTATTCCATGTGAACAAAAAGGCAATAGTGAGAAGCAATGAATCTTATATATAGACACTCCTGAAAGTGATCAGAAGGCAGAATCTTCATTCTTTCAGTGACATAACAGCAAACAAGGAAAAAACCAAGCAAGGAGATATCCTAGTTCTTGGTTTTCCCAACTGACTGGGAATTGACCCTTAAGGAGGCCCTTAAGTAGAAGAGCCTTAGGGGAAGATTGCTAGTTCTGAGTGAGAGTACCCCAACCATGTTCCTGAAACTCCTGGATTTAGGGCTGCCTAGGTTTGAAGGAATCCATAGCCACATGAACTGTATGCTATTTTAACATTAATTTAATATTTTAATTAATATTTATTTTCAAGATATTTGATTTCTTCCTTTTGAAAGATTCTAAGGTTATGAGTAAAGAACTTAGAGATTAAACTGAATAAAGAATTTAGAGATTTACCATGCTTTTGTGATTGAATGCTATGCCAGTGTGATCCCATATAAAGTACAACACAAAAGGAAGAGGGTGAAGTTTTTCCAGCAGGTAGGGGCTAAAATAAGAATCCAATTGGATAAATCCACATAACCCATACCCAGAGTCTAATGAAAAGAGCACTTCCACCCACAAAAGAGCCAGAACTATAGAGATAGTCAGCTCTCTGAGAATTGTAGAGTTTACCATTTTTCCAAAGTACCAACTAGTATTAGATGGAGCATCTAATTGATGGTGTGAGCATGAGACTACCAGTTTTGGGTACTTATTATCAATTAGGGCTGTAGGTCCTTTGGTAGTTAAATATAAAATGAAAAGTTGGGCTATAGGACAGCTAAGTGACTCCATGAATAGAGCACCAGATGTGGAGATAGGGGTTCCTGAGTTCAAATGTGACCTCTGACACTTCTGAGCTCTGTGTCACTTAATCCCAGTTATCTATCCCTTACTGCTCTTCTGCCTTGGATCCAATACTCAGAATTGATTCTAAGATAGAAGGTAAGGGTTAGAAAAAATGTTGAGTTAGGTAATCTGTAATGGTCTCAGCTACTTTAAATTCTGTGATTTTATAACAATAAGTGGCACAGGAATTCAGAAAAGGTATAAAGAAAAGCACTATGTGCTTTGTCATGAAGTTAATTACCTCTATAATAGACATTTAGCATTTCAGAATGTAAAGGATTAAATCATTCCTAGTGGCTCCTGGACCACTTTGAGTCTGATATGAGGGGAAGTGCCTATAAAGGAAAACAATCTGGGGCTGAGAGTCAAGATCCAATTCTGCCACTAACTAGTCACATAGTCCTACCCAAGCACAAAAAGTTCACCTTTAGGGTACAGTGGATAAAGTGCTGGGCCTGGACTCAGGAAGACCCAAGTTCAAATCCAACCTAAGCTGCAACTCACTTAACCCTGCTTATCTTGGGTTCCTCAACTGCAAAATGAACTGAAGAAGGAAATGGTAAACCACTCTAGTGGTTTGCCAAGAAAATCCCAAATGGGGTCATGACAATCATACTGAACACCACTACCACCCAAACACTGGAACTTTTTGGATTTTAGATACTTGTAAAATACAATATATGTATATTATATTTTTATTTATATTTAAATATATTTATATTATATATAAGTATAATAATGTTCACCTCATAAGATTTCTATGAATATGAGATGAGACCATGGGTGTGAAAATGCCTTATAAGGTTAGAATTACTCCTCAAATATAAAGTAGTAGTACTACTACTACTATTAGTTCTAGTAATACTATTACTATTTTCTACTCTACCCTACAACTGAAAGCATTTAATTCATAAGAGCACATATGAGGAAACTCCCAGTATGAGAATTCCCTATACTGATGCAAATCTGCAGCTATATAATTTGTAGGTTGGTGACTTGGCTGTGATATTGAGAGGTTAAGTAACTTACCGAGTTATATAGCTTGTATCAGAAGGAACACTGAACTCAGATCTTCTTGACTTCAAAATCATGGCATACCACCTCTCATTCCTTTTAGTTGTATCCCTGAAATGGATTGTCATGAAATTTTCTTCAAAAAATGGACTAACTGGATTTATTCATCCATTTGCCAGGCACTTATTGAGCACCATCTATGTGTAAAGTGTGGAGATCTCTTTATCATCTCTGATAATCTGATGACAGTTTAGTTGATAAGGAAATAAGGACAGGACAAGGGAAATGTCTTTTACTTCATGCTTCCAGCTCTGGCTCCAGGAGCATGGAGTTTATTATATATGTTTCAAGACTCATTTCACACAAAAGAACCCCCCCCCCACCGAAACTTTGCAGATGCGCAGAAGTTAAAACACAAAACATTGGCTTCAGAATAGACCAAGGCCAAGGCTGAATTTTTACTAGGTCCTTATCAGAAAGCCAAGTTGGGGAGTATCTTGGCCTTAGCTATAACAGGCAGCAGCATTCCTTGCTGTGTTAACAATGTTAACCCTTTAAATTCCGGTTTGATAGGAACTTAAAGCTTTTCAGTAAGGCCATAATACTTTTCAAGAAGAAATCACAAGGATCACAAAAGGGGTCAAAAGAGGAGTCTCAGATTTTTATCTATTCTCTTATTGGCTTCCCACAGTAAAGCATTGTGATAGGTTCTGGGTATGAAGTAGAAAGGTGGATCAAAGATAAATAAAAGAGTCATCTATAGATGCTCACTATCATTTTCATTCATCATGCAGATTATGGCATCAAGATTCATCAAAAGGAAGAAAAAAGACAAATTCTTAAAATGGAAGAATTACTTAAAATAGCACAGGATGAAGTATGGGCAAAGGTAAAAGATATTGAAACCTATTAAAAATTGTTATTTATAAAGTCTTACCCAAGGACTGGGGTTTTGTCTTTTATGTTACTATAAAATATCCTATATAATTCTGGAAAAGGCATTTGATCTAAGTCATCTCTGCATGTGTGTGTAAAGAAAAAAATATCACAAGGGGCACAAATATTCTGATTAGTTTGGGCTTCTTTTTGCGAACTTCTCCTAATTCTCCATGCCTACATAGGGACTTGGGCCCATGTGGCTATGGATTTACATTTCATTCTGGTGGGAATCATGGAGCTATACCAAGCAATTTGGAGCCCTCCACCCCAAACCTTGATAATCATCTTTTAAAAAATGGCTAGAGGGGGCAGCTGGGTAGCTCAGTGGAGTGAGAGTCAGGCCTAGAGACAGGAGGTCCTAGGTTCAAACCCGGCCTCAGCCACTTCCCAGCTGTGTGACCCTGGGCAAGTCACTTGACCCCCATTGCTCACCCTTACCACTCTTCCACCTATGAGACAATACACTGAAGTACAAGGGTTTAAAAAAAAAATGGCTAGACCATTCTAGAGATACTCCGTTGTTCCTGAAAGTTTTCCCTTCCCACTTCAATTATGTTGATTTGGAGTTGCACAAGTGACTCACTGAATGGTTGTAGAGAAGATCAGACAGACAGGTTTGAGATAGTATCATAGATCTCTGGATTTGGTATCAGGAAGATCCAGATTCAAATCCCTGCCTCAGCTTCTCAATAACATTGTTATCCTGGGCAAATTTGTTCCTCTCTCTCTCTCTCTCTCAGCCTTTGTTCCCTCATCTATAAAATGGGGGTTATGATAACACTGAAATGAGGATAATGAAAGCACCTGCACTGAGTTGTGAAGATCAAAT
The DNA here is from genome assembly GCF_016433145.1 of Gracilinanus agilis. Taxonomy (NCBI): domain Eukaryota; kingdom Metazoa; phylum Chordata; class Mammalia; order Didelphimorphia; family Didelphidae; genus Gracilinanus; species Gracilinanus agilis. The sequence goes on from NC_058133.1 coordinate 330,632,956, forward strand.
GAAATAATATATGTAATGTGTTTTTTGAATCTTAAAGTGCTATGTAATTTCTGGTTATTATTATTATTATTCTAAAGCACATCATAAAGAAGGGTGATATTATAAAAAGATATAGGCACAAATATTCTTTGAATTCTTCATCTATAAGATGGAAACAAGAAGAAACATTAAAATGGACAGGTAGCCTCTGTATAAGGAAGGAGAAGATTTGAGCATATGAGCAGGATCTGCAGTGGAGATGCAGATGCAGGGAAAAAATTCTAGAATGTGGGAGTGGAAGAGGGGAGATGGTTACTGAGTTGGGAGCTGAGTCTTTTCTCTGGGTTTGACCTGAAGACTGGCTACTTTCCTTTGGCTATTTCTACCTTGTCTTTCCCATCTGCCTGCTTCCCTGTTGACTGGTTGATACATTTACTGAGCTTCCTGGTGTGATCCCGAACCATCTGGGTCATCTGTCTGTAAGAATTAGGTTTGGGATCCTTCTGGATCCACCTCTTCCTGGGCCCTGTCCTGCCTAATTGCCAAAGCTCACTTCCTCTATTACCATCAAAAAGGGGGGTTTGGGGTTAGTGTAGGTTTATCTATATTAGGGACTGGGTCTTTAGACAGATAAGTAAGGATCAGAGTAGCCCAATTTCTGTGAAGAATCTCAGTGATGAGACATATAGATTTGGGGGGTGGGTTTAGTTAGTTGTTATTAGTTTAGGATTATCCAAATTCCCTTTTCACCTTCCCTTGTTATAATAAACCAAACATCCCTCTTATATATTGATCTGTGTTTGTTACCTCTGCCTGGACTGGGTCTGTTAGCCTGTCACCCCACAGTCAACCTACCTACACTGGTTCTGTTGGCCTTCCCAAACAGTTTAATCTTCTGATACTGGCCTAATTAAACATCTAATCCCATTCCCAAAACCCACTGACATTACACCTCCAATGTAGGAAATACAATAATAGCTAGAATTTAGATAATGCTTTAGGGTTTGCAAAAAGCTTTATAGACATTTTATCCTTGCTTTTGGAAGGTAGGTGCTATTATTATCCCCATTTTACAGATGAGGAAACTGAAGCCTACAAAGGTTAAATAACTTGCCTAAGGTCACATAGTAAATGTTTGAGGCTACATTTGTACTCTAGACTCCCTAACTCCAGACCCAACACTACCCATTGCACCACTCTGATACATGACATTTATTCAGCCTAACCTCTCACATCTTGAACAAGTCTTTGCACCACTCAGCATCCCCTAAGAAGATGAGTTGCAGAATGGTTGCCAATATACTTTGGTGTAAAGGAAGTTTCTACAGTAGGAAGCTTCTACACTATATAGGATTGACCTGAGGATAGAGGGTTCCATAAAGGAATTATCAGTAGACAAAAGTAATCATAGAGTTGAGATCGGGAAGGACCATTGAGGTTCTATAGTCCAACCCTAAGTAAAGAAGGCTCAGTTTGGGTATGGGTGAACATATTTCCCTATGGGAAATATATGGACCAGGCTGAAGGCCATGCTGATCTCCTGGTAAATATAATTTTGAGTCAGTCAATCATAAGGTGCTATGCTTCTAGATATATTTGTCGGTTAGATGTTTGTGTGACAAAGTAGTGGAATGGAATGATTTTTACTAGTTAACATATTTTGATCATTTAGGATGAATTTTGGAATTGACAGAAATTGAGTGTAAGCATCAATAAATAACAACTGATATTTATATAATACTCTAATATTCATAAAGTTCTTAATTTATATTATCTCATTTGAGGCTCACAATAGCCCTTTAAGTTAATAACAACAATAAGTAATAGTAACAACATTTTATATAGCACTTTAAGATTCACAAAACACTTTACAAATACTATTTCATTGGATCTTCTTAACAACCCTATGAGGCAGGTGTTATTATTATCCCCATTTTATAGATGCAGACACTGAGGCAGACAGAGATTAAGTGACTTACCTATGGTCACACGAGAAATAAGATGCAACAGTAGAATTTAAATCTAGATCTTCCTAAGTTTAAATCCATCACTTTACCCACTATACACACAAGTATTGCCATTCTCATTTTATACCCAAGTAAACTGAAGCTGAGAGAAGAGATTAAGTGAGTTGCTCAGGGTCATTTACTATCAGAGGCAGGATTTGAACCGAGTTCTCCCTAACCTCAAGTCTAGAACTCTATCTGATATGCTGTACTGCCTCATAATATACAAGTTGTTGAGTGGTTCTGTAATTCACAGGAGAGTATTTTCAAGATAAAGTAGCCATCACTGCATTTGTTGGTTATATTTAGGAACATCTTTATTCAGTCATTTCAGTTGTGTCCAAAAGTCTTAGTACAATTTTTAAACTATTTAATAGCTAATCAAGCTATTGATTTGATATTTATTTAATAGTTTAATAAACCAATCCAATCAAATAGACAGGGCATGTGGTCACTTAGAAAGAAACTGGATCAGGAGACAGGTCACCTGGTTTCTAGGTCTATATCTAATCCTTTTGAGTAGGGAGATGTTGGATAAATTATTTCATTTTCCAGGGTCTCAGTTTTCCCTTCTGTAAAATAAGAAGGTTGGGATAGAGTCCCTTTCAAATGTAGCAATCTGTAATTTTAATTTATTTTTATGATATGCAATGGAGTACATACTATGCTGTAAAAAGACATATGGTTACCATTTGAGGATTTAACAAAATCCTCAGCCTGAAGTTTTAAGGTATTGATGCTGATGCATGTAATTTTTAGTTTTCAGGAGGAAGTATAAGCTCCCCCTGTTTTTAAACCTAACCTTTTGTCTTAGAATCATCACTAAGTATTTGTTCTAAGGCAGAAGAGTATTAAGGGCTGGGCAATTGGGGTTCAGTGACTTGCCTAGGAGAGCACAGCTCTGAAGTGTCTGAGGTCAAATTTGAACTCAGGATCTCCTGTCTCCAGACCTGGCATTCTATCCACTGAGCCACCTAGCTACCCGTATAAAATTGACTTTTAAGGTTTACTCTCTTACCTTTTGCCATAAGGTTCCAGTGGATCCTCTTTCGGCCTTTAATAACCAGAGTTTATGGAGGTGAGGGAGCCTTGATACAGAATAGAAGAAATGACCAGGACCAGTATTCAACCAATTAATCCACAGGCATTTATCAGGCTTACCCCTCTGTGTCAGACTTAGAACTAGGCAATAGAGAACAAAGACAAAAAATTGAAACTATTCCTGAAACAATCTCAGGGAGTTCACATTAGATCAAGGGTTATAATGCCCAACTATTTATGGAAGGGCTGGTACCCCCTGGTCTAGAAAGAGCCTGTCACCTTCCCTCAAACCCATGAATAAATTGTCTCCTGAGGGATGGCTTTTCTTAGAAGAGAGAAGTAAATATTGCTATCTAAATTATAATTTAACAAAAGAACTAGCCCTTTGGGAATCAGGTGCCCAGTAGAAGAAATTAAGGCCACTGAGGAAGAAATATCTAGTAGAACTTAGAAAATCAGACATAAGGGAAGCAGTGATAAAGATAGTTGACAATTTTAGTAAGGACATATCCATGTTATGATATGATGAAATGGTAAGCAAACAGGATTTGGATTTTAAGGAACTGGGTTTGAAGCCCAATTCTGATACTGACTTCTTAACCTTGAACCCAAAGTGATTCTCTGGGCCTAGGTTTTTTTTTAATCTGTAGAGTAAGAGCATTGAATCAGATTAATCTTTTAAGGTCCTTCTCATTTCTACTTCCTTGGATCCAGCATGGTAGAATGGAAAGAATCCCATATTTGTAGTGGGAGGATCTAGATTCAAATTCTGATGCTATTTTCAACTTCTAAGACTTTGTATAACTTGCCACTTTGAAATCAGTTTCCTCATCTGTAAAATGGGGGAGTTGACTGATTTTCAAAGTCCCTTCTAGCTCTAAACCCATGATCTTATGACTTATGATGTTTTGGGGAACCCACATCAAACAGAATAAGGAAGTTTTATACTGAGAAGAATTGGCTGAAGAAACTGGACAGCTTCTCCATTCTTCTTCTTGGCCAGGCTGTTCCTGTCATGGAATGTGTTTTGAGAATAGACTGGTTTTCCAACTGATTTAAAATATCAGCCTAAGAGACAGCTTCTCTCAGGGGAGCAGGCTGGATGCAAAGTAAGTCACTAGGGGGAGATAGAGTCCACAAAGTAAGTGGGTGTGCAGTTTTCTCTGCTAGCTGTCAAAATCCTCCCAAGCAAGATTTGCTGTCCCACTCCCCAGGATAATGACAAATTGATTTTGCCACCTCTCGGAATAAAGTAATGAATTTTTTAATATAGATCTTCTCTCTCTCTCTCTCTCTCTCTCTCTCTCTCTCTCTCTCTCTCTCTCTCTCTCTCTCTCTCTCTCTTTCTCTCTCCCTCTTTTAAAGGCTGAGACTATGACAGATGAGGCTGTGAAAAAAGCAATCAAGAAAGTCAAAGCAAAACATCTGGAAGAAATAGAAGCTTTAAAGGAAGAACATGAGCAAATACTGAAGGTTTGGACTGATTTGTTAGGTATACTTGTAAATTCACTTAAGGCAGTGGAGGAAATATCTAGCTAGTGGAATGAAACAATTATACAGAAGATTGAGTCAGTGTTTCTCAGAGAAAGGGTGGGGAGGAGGGATGATGGGATCATAAAAGGTTCAAAGGGGGGATAGTAAGAATAGGGAGAATGAAGGGAAGAATCTTTTTGAGTCCAATAGAGCAAACATCTAGGCAATGATGGGAAGAGCATATCTACCTCTGAGGCTCTCTGGGAAGAGCATATCTACCTCTGAGGCTCTCTCCTTGCTTTTCCCTTTGAGGTAGGTTGCCATGCTGAAAGGGAAGCTGAAACTATAGAGCTCCACAGAGTAGGCATGACAAATTTCAGGCCAATGAAGAAATAGCTTAAGCATATTTTCCTGTGGAGACAATCCAGGTCCCACAAAGGATGTCAACTTCTCAAACCCCTTCCTCAACTAAGAGTTCCAAAGGTGAGATTGGCAGACTTACTAGGAAGAAGCCCAGACTAGTAGTTTAACTGATCACCTATGGCTCCAGAAAATGTGCTCTGAGAAATCAACTGCAAATCAACCTGATAAGGTCTCATTTCTCAGACATATAAAGAATTAAGTCAAATTTATAAGAATAACAAATCATTCCCCAATTAACAAATCATCAAAGGATATGAATAGGCAGTTTCAGATGAAGAAGTCAAAACTATCATTAACCATATTAAAAATGTTCTAGGGCAGCTGGGTAGCTCAGTGGAGTGAGAGTCAGGCCTAGAGGCAGGAGGTCCTAGGTTCAAACCCAGCCTCAGCCACTTCCCAGCTGTGTGACCCTGGGCAAGTCACTTGACCCCCATTGCCCACCCTTACCAATCTTCCACCTATGAGACAATACACCGAAGTACAAGGGTTTAAAAAAAAATGTTCTAAATCTTTCTTAATTTGATAAATGAAAATTAAAAAAACTTTGAGGTGTCACTTCACACCTATCAGATTGGCCAATATGACAGTGAAGGATAATTATAAATATTGCAGGGGATGTGGGAAAATTGGGACACTAATAATGCATTGCCGATTGGGTTGTGAACTGATCTAAACATTCTGGAGGGCAATTTGTAATTTTGCCCAAAGGGCTATAATACAGTTCAGGCCCTTTGATCCAGCAATACCATTACTAGGTCTGTATCCCAAAGAGATAGAAGAAATGAGAAAGGAACTGTTTCTATAAAAATATTTATAGCTGCTCTTTTTGTGGTGACAAAGAATTAGAAACCAAAGGGATGTCCTTCCATTGGGGAATGGTTGAACAAATTGTGGTATATGATGGTGATGGAATCCTAATATGCTATAAGGAATAATGAGCTCGGGGATTTTTGAAAGAGCTGATGAACTGATGAACTGATACAGAGTGAAATGAGCAGAACCAGGGAAACACTGTACATAATAACAGCAATATTGTGGGATGATCAAATGTGATAGACTAGGCTACTGACAGCAATACAATGATCCAGAACAATTCTGAGGGACTTATGAAAAAGAAGCTATCCATCTCTAAAGAAAGAACTTTTGGAGTAGGAATGCAAATGAAAGCATATGATTTATCACTTGTTTCTTTGGTTATATGTTTCGAGGTATTGGTTGCCACTTTGGTTTTCTGTCTAGGAGAGACTGATGCTTAAAATAGTAATACTAATAATGTAATGATAGCTAGACATATAAAGCCCTTTAAGGTTTACATAGCCTTTTATATATGTTATCTCATTTGATTCTCACAACCACCTTGAAAGGTAAATGCTATTATCATGCCCCATTTCATAGATGAGAAAGCTGAGGCTGAGAATGATTAAGTGACTTGCCCATATTCACTCAACCTATATTTGAGTCCATGGAAGTAGTTGGGGGAAATTGGACTCTAATTTACTTTGGAAATGTAATATTATGGGCTTATGGCTGTTTTTCAAAAGACAAAAGGAGACCCAGAGTAGTAAGGACAGGGAACAGAATTTCAGTGTCAACTGGGGCAAAGGGAAGTGGGGAAGAAGGGGTATTGCTTTAGACCTTGTTACCAGAAAGCAAGTAGTTCTATAAAAGAGTGATTGGAATGGTGAGAAACTGGGAAGAAGAGAGGGTAGGCACTGATTTCTTTCATATCTTCTCAAATGTATATTGGGGGGGGGCAGCTGGGTAGCTCAGTGGATTGAGAGTCAGGCCTAGAGATGGGAGGTCCTAGGTTCAAATCTGGCCTCAGACACTTCCCAGATGTGTGACCCTGGACAAGTCACTTGACTCCCATTGCCCACCCTTACCACTCTTCCACCAAGGAGCCAATACACAGAAAGTTAAGGGTTTAAAAAATATATATATTGGATCCAGTCTGATAATCTCAAATTGTCACAAGTCTTGACAGTCCTCAAAGCATTGAAGGAGAGAAGAAGGGCAGATACTAGATTTTCCTTTGCCATTTTGCTTATTCAACATCATATAGGCTGGGCTATCCTAGAGCTTGAAGAAGCTACAAAGAAAAGAAAGACTTTGTTCTTTTTTTAAAAAGTGATTATATTTGCAAAGAAGCAGGTGGTATGGTGGGAAGAATTCTGCACTTGGAATTAGAAGACCTGACCTAGTTCTATTAGAAAGCCAGTCTGATGCATCTTTGCTATGCATCCATGAGCAAATCTCTTGAAATTTAATTCCACCATCTACAAAATGGGAATAGTAAGAGCTGTCACACTACCTCAAAAGGGCATTGTTAGGAATTTGTTTGTAAAGTGCTAATTAAATGAGAAATTCAATGGGAGAGTAATAAAGTGTGAATACATGAGAAATGAATCTTGCAACTACAGAGTTTTTTGCATGACAACATACATAGACTTGAGGGCTGAACATTTTTCAGACTAATTTTTGTCTCAATAGCTGTTTGGCTTTAATTTTTGTTTTTGCTTACTCTTTTTACATTAATAGTATTTTTTTCTCCATTTTACCTTTGGGCCACTACTCCAATATGTTTCACTATCAAGCATCAACAATGGAATTATTTTCCAATACTGACTCATAAAAGCATAAAGTAGTGAAAAGAATAACTTCAGCTGGGAATAATTTAATGGGTATATAGTCTCATGCTTGCTTTTTGGCCTTCTGGCTTTGGGGGCATGTGACTTAAGCATTCAATACCTCCATTTCCAAATCTACAAAGTGGGGATACTTAACCAACCTAAAGGACAAATGACATACCAGATGTGAGAGGTTTGGGAGTGGTTCTGTAATTCACAGAAGAGTATTTTCAAGATAAAGTAGCCATCACTACATGTATTGATTATATTTAAGAACACCTTTGTGTTTCAGTCATTTCAGTAACATCTGACTCTTTGTGATCCCATTTCCACTTCTTGGCTGGGATACTGAAATGGTTTGCCATTTCCTTCTCCAGCTCATATTGCAGATGAGGACACTGAGGCAAATGAGGTTAAGTGACTTGTCTAGGTTCACACAACTAGTAAGTGCCAGACTAGATTTGAACTCAGGAAGCTGAGTTTTCCTCACTTCAGGCCTGGCATTCTATCTACTATGCCACTTAGCTGCCTTCAGTATTATCTGGATGAGTTCAGACCAGGGGTTGCTTTTGCCTTGGGAACAATGGGAACTATGACCAATCTAAGCTCAACCTCTATCATGTAATAACTCAATCCAGGGGTGGCTCAGTAGTTTGAGAGCCAGGACTAGTGGCAGGAGGTTCTGGGTTCAAATGTGGCCTCAGACCCTGGGCAAGTCACTTAACCCCTATTGCCTAGCCCTTACTGCTCTTCTACCTTGGAACCAATACACAGTATTGATTCTAAAACAGAGGGTAAAAAAAATAATAACTCAATCCATTAAGACCCAAGACTTGTTCATATGTTAGGAGGCCAAACTCTATTCTCTAGATATTAAAGGTGCTTATGACTCTTAATTACCTGTTTTCCCTTACCTTTACGCACATCTTTAGTGCCTAGATGTCTTTTGTAAGTCCTGGGGTTTGTCTCATATAATAGTGAGCATTCATATAGTGCCTTCTCTATGGCAGCATTGTGCTAAGTGATATATATACACATATATATGTATATATATAAATTTGATCTTCATTATAATCCTGTGAGAGGTGGGTGCTATAATTATCCTCCATTTTGTAGTTGAGGAAATGGAGGTCAACTGAAGTTAAATGACTTGCCGTAAGTGTAACAGCTGGTAAGTATCTGAGGCAAGATCTGAACTCAGATCTTCTTGACTTCAGGCACAGCACTCTATCCATTGTAACCCCTAGCTGCCTCATGTGGGTACCCAGAAATCTACCTCAGGCTCCAGGTATTTCATGAGTCAGCATCTGCTCAGAATCAGAGTCTCTGAGCCACCATCAATGTATTTCTTTTATTAGGCCAAATAGGAGACACATTAGTTCAAACAAAGGACATCTAATCAAACAGCATAGGAAATTAAGTGATAAAGAATCCCCATATACACAGCTATACACTTAACAACTTACCATGTCACCTGTCAGGGAAGAGAAACATCTAGGGAACATGTGTGGCCAGGAAACATGCAGAGAGGTGCATAAGCTTAAGGAACATTTGGGACCAAGGAATAGGTTGAAAGAGCCTTATGGGTAAGGAATTCAATTTTTTTTTCTTTTTATATAATTTTCTTTTTTTTAAAGTTTATTTTATTTAAAAGATTTTTTTCCATGGTTACATGATTCTTATTGTCTTCCTCTCTTCTTCCCTCCCTCCTCCCAGAGTTGACAAGCAATTTCACTGGGTTATACATATATTATCACTCAAATCCTATTTTCCATATTATTCATTTTTTAAATAGAGTAATCTTTTAAAACTAAAACCCTAAATCATGTACCCATATAAACAAGTGATAAATCATATGTTTTTCTTTTGGATTTCTACTCCCATAGTTCTTTCTCTTGATGTGGATAGTATTCTTTCTCATAAGTCCCTCAGAATTGTCCTGGATCATTGGATTGCTTTTAGTAGCAAAGTCAATTACATTTGATCATCCCACAATGTTTCATTTACTGTGTATAATGTTCTCCTGGTTCTGCTTATTTCACTTCACATCAGTTCTCAAATAGGTCTTTCAGATTCTTATAGAAATCAAGCAGCTTGCCATTCTTTATAGCACAAATAGTATTCCACCACCATCATATACCACAATTTGTCCAACTCTTCCCCAATTGAGAGACATCCCCTCATTTTCCAATTTTTTGCCACCACAAAAAGCACAGCTATAAGTATTTTTGTATAAACAGAACCTTTCCCATTTAAAAAAATGGGATATAAACTTTGGGATACAAATTATTACTGGATCAAAGCGCATGCATTTTTTTAGAGCTCCCTAGGCATAATTCCAAGTTGCATTCCAGAATGGTTGGATCAACTCACAACTCTGCCAGCAAAACATGTGTCCCAATTTTGCCACATCTCCTCCAACATTTATTATTTTCCTTTACTTTCATATTGGTTACTTTGCTAGGTGCAAGGTAGTATCTCAGAATTATTTGATTTGCATTTCTTTAACCAGGAGGGATTTAAAACATTTTTTATATTATTATTGATAGTTTTGATTTCTTCATCTGAAAACTATCTATATGTGTCCTTTGACCATTTGTCAATTGGGGAATGATTTAATTTCTTATAAGTGTGACTTAGTTCTTTGTATATTTGAGAAATCAGACCTTTGTCAAAGAATTTTGTCATAAAATTTTTTCCCAGTTTGTTGCTTCCCTTCTAATTTTGGTTGCATTGGTTTTGTTTGTACAAAAACTTATAAATTTTATATAATCAAAATTATTTTACCTCTTTTAATGTTCTTTATCTCTTACTTGGTCTTAAATTCTTTCCTTCTCCATAGATCTGACAGGTATACTATTCCATGTTCACCTAATTTACTTATAATATCACTCTTTATGTTTAAATCATATATGGGAATTCATGTTTCTAAGGAACTTTCGGGCCAGCACAACTTAGGCCTTAGATGCTGCAGAGCCACCTAAGCCTTCTGGAAAGCAGGCTTGCTGCCACACTGAGGTTCTCAGCTGCTCTGTTCTCTCAGCTGGTTAGAATTGCTTTCTTCTACTTTTGGCTACCACCTGCTGCATCTAGTGGAAAGCTTCTTTGGTCTTCTGTTTCTGTCATATCAGACAAACATCACTTCATTTTTAACAGTATGCTATATTCATAGAATTAGGGAAAGGCAGAGAGAAAACAAATCTGGATCTCAGCAAGATATTTGGTAAAGCCATTTATATACTTGTGGATAAGATGGAGAAGAATAGACTTGATTCAACTAAATAAACATTAAGTGCCTGTTTTTTTGTAAGGTGTTGTTCTAGGCACTGGAGATACAAAGACAAAAACAAAGTAATCCCTGCCCTAAGAAAACTTATACACTCTAGAGGGCTTACCTACATACAAAAAAATAAACAACAAGGAAAATTGAGGAGGGAGAGGAAAAATAATAATACAGGGGATCAAGAAAGGTTTTATAGAGGAGAATGGCATTTGAACTCATCCTTGAAGGAAGAAAGAAGATCAAGAAGTTCACTCCAAGTAAGAGGAATACTTTATGCAGACATGTGAGGCATAGAGTGTAGAGAACAGGGAATAGCTAGTAGTCAAATCTGATTGGAACACAAGAGTTTAGGAGGAGAAGGAGGAGGAGTATGAAAAAAGGCTGAAAATGTAGCTGTCAGAAACTTTGGATTCTTAAAATCTGGGCTAAGTTTGTATTTTATCCTATAGGGAGGATTTTTGAGCCAAAGAACTCTTAGACCTGAATCCCAGGAGGGTCATTTTGGCGTAGCTATGTGGAGGAAGGATTAAAAAGGAAAGAAACTGAAAATGGGGCAACTAATTACAAAGTTGTTAACTGTATCTCAGCTTTAAAAGAAAAAGTCTTCACTAGACCTTACCATCTCTTTAAGGATAATAGTCTAATTCTCATTCTTCTCAGTCAAACTCCTAAAAAGAAGCTGTTTACACTCCTTGCTTTGACTTCCTTCTCATTTCTCCTTTGCAAACTGGCTTCTAACATGATCATTTAACTGTAAATACTCTCTTCAAAGTTATCAGTGATTTCTTAATTGTCAAATCTCATGATCTTTTCTCAAACCCTGTCCTTCTAGTTGTTCAGTCATTTTTAGTACTGACTCTTCATTTACCACTTGGAGTTTTCCTGGCAAAGATACTAGAGTGGGTTGTCATTTCCTTCTCCAATCATTTTACAGATGCGAAAACTGAGGCAAACAGGGTCAAGTGACTTGCCCAGGGTCACATAGCTAAAAAGTTGATTTGAATTCAAGAAGATGAGTCTTGGCACTCTATCCACCACTCTAACTAGCTACTCTGGGCTTCTAGTCCTATCTGGTATATTTTACACAACTGATCACACTCTTCTCTCAGATACTATCTCTTCTGAACTATGGAGGCACTCTTCCATTCTGGTTCTCCTTTTACCTTTTAAATTATTCCTTCTTTGTTTCCCTTGCTAGGTCATCATCTATGTCATATTCCCTATTTGAAGGTATTTTCAAAGGTTTTGTCTTTGACCTTCTTTTCTTCTGTTGTTCTTTTTTTCTGTGACCTCATCAGCCCTCATGGGTTTGATGTTCAAATCTATGAGAAGACATCTCTAGCTCCAGTCTTTCCCCTGAATTTCAATCCTACATCATCGGTTAGTTGCCTCTTGGATGCTTCAAACTGATGGTTCCAGAGATATCTCAAACTCAACATAAACAAAATTCATATGATGAACTCATCATACTTGACTCCTCACTAAGTCAACCCCTTTTCTAAACCCCCCTATTTCTAAGTATCACAATTCTTCCAAATTTCCAAGTTTTGTGACCATTATGCTTTCCCTCTCCCCTTTGACTTGTTCCTTGATAAGTAGCAAAGTTAATACTGATAGAGTAGATAAGGGTATGTTGTTCTTCTCCCAGTGTCATTTGGGTTTGAGCCTTCGTAGAGGGGAATGTAGCTCAATCAGACTTTTTGAATTTCATCATATTAGGATCACGGAGCTAAAACTGGAAAGTATTGTAGAGATCATCTAATCTGACCCCATTATTTCATAGATAAGCAGACTAAGGCTCAGATTTTCCCTACTACACAAGTAGTAAACTGCAAAAGTAAGACTAATCCATGCTTTCTGATGCCAAATATAGTGCTCTTTCTACTATGTGGCTAGTCTAAATAGGGTGGACTGCTAACAGGTCATCTAACTTGCCTGAAACACTAAATAAATCCAAATGTGTTACAGTATGCATCTATCCGGTATAAATGATAACATCTGACATTTATAGTAACATCTCACTGGATCTGTGTGATACAAAAATATCAGCTATTTGGAGCACAAGCCCACTGAACAACCAAAAGATATTAGTAACTCTTAATAGTAAAGGAGGTACTTTACAAAGATATGAATCCCTCAAATTCTTACTAAGAGTTTATTTACTCTTATTTTAGCCTCAATGCTATATAAGTGATCAGGTTTTAATGATAAAGTTGATCAGAAGCTGTAAATTAGAAGTGAGGCTAGAAGCTGCTATAGACAATTTCATTGACAGAGAAGAGAACTGGATAAAACCAAGATGATAAAGGCAAGAGTTCAGCTCAACTCTCCCAATATTCTCCTTCAAACAACTTTAAAATAATGCCTCAAATTGAATTCTTGAGTGTCAAAATCTCAGAGTACAGTGTACCCCACTGCAAAACCAATAGCTGCTTAGAGGCAGCTGCAACTGGGAATTTAGGAAGTTCTTAACCCACAGATAATGAGGTTGGACAAATGTTCAGAAAGAAATTATAGGGAATACTTTACTGATACTGGGTTCAGGACCTTGCTGCATTGCTCTTACACAGTTCCAGATTACATACAGTTCCAGGGTAAAGAAGAACACTAGCACTTTTGGCCACATGGGAGAAGAGACTCTGGTCACAATTCTAGGACATAGAAGAGTAGTTGTGATTGTTCATAAGAGATCAGGGAACCTAATCTCAGTCCCAAAGCAGAAAGGAGTCCTAGTACTTCCAGCCATAGAAAGCAGGGGTCCTGTTCACAGTTCCAGGATCAAAAGGAGTGCTAGCATTTGCAGCTACAGGGGAATAAGATCCCTTCCTAGGTAAAGACCAAAGCACAGGCCAGGAGAACAATGACCACATTTTTCTTTAGATCATGCCACCGTAGAAACATTGAAAGCTTAAATGCCCCAAGAATTAACTTTGAAAATAGTAGCATGAAAAACCTGAAGCTTGAAAAAGTGCCTCCTCCACCTTAGAAGCAGAGCCCAATTTTAACATAAAGTTAAAAGTCAAGAAACAGGCTGGAAAAATGAGCAAACCACAACAAAAATAACATGACCATAAAAAGCTACTATGGTAATGAAAGATCATGACACAAACTCAGAAGAAGACAACTATGTCAAAACAGTTATAAGTAGAAAAGATGTGAATTGGACATAAATCCAATAAGAATTCCTAAAAGAGTTTGAAAAGCATTTAAAAAATCAAATAAGAGAGGTAAAGGAAAAAATGGAAAAAGAAATGGGAGTGATACAAGAAAAGTATGAAAAGAAACTCAACAACTTGGTAAAAGAGACAGATAAAAGAACTGATAGTTGTTAGCAAAGAGTGGGAAAGAGAGAAGGGAAGGAAGGATGGAAACAAAAAAATTCTAAAAAATATTTCTAAGAACTCAAAATCCACAGTTTTCTGAAGCCTCTCATTGAAGTGGTAGATATATTTTTGACATTCATAAATATATAATAGCTATATATAATTCATAATTATAAATATATGAAATATGTTTATGAGGTTGATTCTGATTTGCCAAAAAAAAAAAAGGTTTGCTAGAACAGAGTGTGTGTGTGTGTGTGTGTGTGTGTGTGTGTGTGTGTGTGTGTTTAAAAATAGAGCTGGGAAATACGTAATAAAGTTGTAAGATTATAGAGTTATAATTGAAAGGGACCTCAGAGATCATTTATTACAACCTCCTTATTTAACAGAGGAAGAATCTTGGGCCCAGGGACACTTAGTGTCCTACTCAAGGTTATTGAGGTAATAAAAGGGCCCCAATCAAAATGAATAATTGCAAGTAAGTGCTATAAAGTCACCAGGAAGTCTGCAATCCTTAAGGGAAAGTCTATTACCTAGAACTTCATTCATAGGATCATGGAGCTAGAACTTTTTTTTAGCTCTTATTTTCTGAGCTACTAACAACTATAAGACAGAAGGGCAAGGGCTAGGCAAATGGGGTTAAATGATTAACCTAGGGTCACATAGCTAGGAAGTGTCTGAAGCCAGATTTGAACCCAGGTCCTCCCTACTCCATCCCTGGCGCTCTAGCCACTATGCTACCTAGCTGCCTCACAGATCTAGAATTAGAAGGGATTTTAGAGGTCATCTAGTCCAATCTATACTATTTTACAAATGAGGGTGCTAGAGCTCCAAGAGGTGAAAAAGGCAGCAGAAAGTCTTCCAGCTCCAAATGCAGTGTTTGTTACACTGTACCATCCCCTCCTAAACATGGAAAGTAAAGTGCATAAAGTATACAAAAATCACTTAAAAGTACTATCTTAGTGCCAACGTTGCCACTGCTATTATCATAGGAAACATTGTAGCTATATCCCTTGCAATGGCATCTGGAAATATGGTATCTTCCCTCTATGTGTTTATATAATTTGAAAATATAACTTAGCCCCATCTACTATTTAACTTCTTTTTTGATGTTGCTTAAGCAAACAGTGAAAGAAACTAAGAAAGAGGTGCAAGAGTTAATGGAAGCAGAAATGAGAAGAGAAAACCTGGCTGCTGAACAGCGCATGGTTCATAGAATCCAGAACATTCTGAAGGAGTGCCACGCTGAAAAGCTTCAGGCAATAGAAAACGTCAGAGCTGAAGAACAAGAAATGGCTATTGAAGCACTAAAGGAACAGATGAGGTAGTCTGCAAAATCCCTAAGCAAAATCCCATTTTTTTTTCTATCCAAACACTTCTGAGTAAGTGATAGAATACTTTCTACTGAGATTTCTTTCCTTAAGTAACACATCTGCTTCAGTCACCACGAGATAATGTTGTGAGTAATGGTGACATCCAAGAAGTGACCATCCTTGTTCATAGTTGAGGTGGAGTGAAGGAATATGGGAATTAAGAGATTAAATAGTAGTACAACTCAAACCCCACCTTCTCCTACATAAAGCCTTCCATATTGTCCCCCTTTCCCTTCCTTCATATTGAGGGAGAGGGACAGGGACTGAACCTGTCATTTCATTGGTTTTCTTAAGTGAGGAAACTCCTTTTTATCAGTACTGGTCAGTACTATCTCTGTCACTTAGAGCAGAGGTCAGCAAACCAGTGGCCCAAAGGACAAACTATTGCCAACTAAGAATGATATCTACAGTTTTTAAAATATAAAGTTTTATTGTATTTAAAAGTCTAAAAACTATTCTTAGTTCACAACTTAAAAAAAAAATAACACCGGGTAGTTGGGTTGGATTTGTTCCTGGGAAGTAGTTTGCTGACCTCTGTCTTAGAGAGCTGCCTAGAGAGACCACAGAAATGTTGTTACTTGCCAGAAGGGGTCATATAGCTAGTATGTGTCAGAAGTGAAGACCGAAACACTCTTGGCTTTGAGGATGGCTTTGTGCTATTCCATACTTTCTCTTTTGTCTTGTATTTATTTCAGTTTATTCTTTTGATAATTTATTCTCAATATACTTACATATGTAGTTGTCTTACTCACTAGAATATAGGTTTCTTCTTCTTCTTTTTTTTTTTTAATATTAGGCAATGGGGGTCAAGTGACTTGCCCAGGGTCACACAGCTGGGAAGTGTCTGAGGTCAGACTTGAACCTAGGACCTCCTGTCTCTAGGTCTGGCTCTCAATCCACTGAGCTACCCAGCTGCCCCCTAGAATGTAGGCTTTTTACAAGCAGGAAATCATTTCATTCTTTGTATTTGGGCCCCTCATACCAAGGACAAAGGAGGCCCTGAATTCATGCTTACTCATCATTGATGGATGGATTGATTATTTATTGATTGATTTACAACCACCTAATAATCTAACACTCTTTTTTTTTTTCAAGGAAAAATGAGGAGAAAATTATAGAAGTTGGGATTCTTTCTCACAAGAATCTTGAAAAAACTGTTAAAGAAGTTGCCAGAGCCACAGAGCACCAGATGTCTGTCAATTTTCACCTCAGCCAAAAGAAGAAGGACGAAGAAGTGAATGAAGTGATGAATGAGGTGAAGAAAGAACATAAGGCTTCCATAAAGAAAGTTTCCAAAAAGCTGACTGTTACTGAAGGTGAGCTGCAGGAGAAGACTGAGCAGCTGGAGAACATGACCCACTGGAAGGAGTTCCTGGAGGAGGAGCTCCTGGAAACCCGTGAGGCATTTCAGAAATACATCAATTTTACATATCCTACACTTTCACCAGGACAAGCAGATTTCATTCTACCACTAAGAAAGAAACCACCCAGTGATTTAGAGGAATCCGTTGCAGTCACTGAAGAACAAGTCTCCACTGGAGAAGACTCTGAAAAGTCTGAAACATCTGAAAATTCTTAAAGGTCAATTTTTATTTCACCCACTCAATAAATTCATTCAATAAGTCTTCCCCCAAGACCTGTTAGGTTAGTCAGCTAGAGGATTTAATAGGCTGGAGCACAGGCCTTAGACATGAGAAGAGTGCTGGGTTCAAATCTGACCCCATACTTCCTAGCTGTGTGATCCTGGACAATTAATCCCAGGTGCCTAGTTCTTAACATTCTTCTGCTTTAGAACCAATACTTAGTATTGGACACAATAAGTAAGACACAAGATAAGGGTTATAAAAAAATTTTTTTACTACCTGAAGCAAAGCATGTGGAATCAAGACCTGATTTCGAGTCAGCATCAGATATTTGCTAGCTGTTCAATCCTAGTTAAAATCAGTCATTCAACACATTAAATAATCTACCATTTGTCAGAAACTGTGGTAAGCATTGGAGATAACAAAGGAAGATAATAGGCCATGCTTTTAAGGAGGGGGCATTCTTTTTTTTAAAATCTGAATTCTCTTTATTTTTGATTTGTGCTTTTTTTCCTGTTTGATTTCACCAACATTTACTGATTGACTACTTTGTGTCAGACCCTGTGGCAGGTGGTGGGGATACAAAGACAAAAAGAAAACAATGCTTGACCTCAAGAAACTTATACTATACCTTTGGGATCAAATAACTAAGTCCAAAATAATATCTGGCAGGAGAGATCACTGAGAATCAGAGAGATCAGGATGACTTCTTAAAGGGAGGTGATCCTGAGCTGTGACTTCTAATTCAGGATCATACTTCCTGCCATTCATTCAACATTCATACTTATTCACTTAACTAATATATATTGGGCTCTTACTGAGGGAAAGACACTGTGCTAGTGTACCAAAGGCTATCCCCTATATGTGGTCTGGAAGTATCATTGTGTGGCTTAAAAAGAAACATAAAAATCATCTCTAGCTTCTTCCCTCCCTGCCACTTTTTCCAATGAAAACTTTAGACTCCTGTCAGAAGGGAAAGCAGGAGATTAGGGCCATAAATTTAGCCATGAGGTAGGTGTATTCTTTTTTTTTTTCCCTCAAACCCTTACTTCTTGTCTTAGAACCAAGTCAGAAGGGCAGTAAGAGGGAGTCAATTGGGAGGTAAGTGACTTGCCTGGAGCTATACAGCTAGAAGGTATCTGAAGTCAAATTTGAGCCTAAGACCTGTCTCCAGATCTGGCTCTTTATCCACTGAGCCACCAAGTTGACCCTGAGGGTGCATGCCAATCAAAGAGGCAACATATACATAATTAAGGACATGGAAGATAGATACAGAGTAGATAAAGTTAATAATCTAAAGGAAGAAGGCATTAATAAGTGGAGGTAGACTGATTAAGGTCTCCTGTTGAAGGTGAGATTTGAGCTGAGGCAAGAGGGTTAAACTGTAAAATGGCACAATTTCAGGGAGTAGTCTTCCATAATTCCTTAGCTCCTTCCAAGAACAAGTGCAAATACTGGAACTAAACATTAACAGACTGTTCTGTAAGTGTTATGTCAACATCATTGATGTCCCTGGGTCATGATAAACTTACTAGTGAAGAAATAATGAGATAACAACTCTAAGTTCTGAGAAATGGCTATATAAAAATAAGTTCTAAGAAAGGGTAGTAGGATGCACAATTTGTTTTCGAAAACTATAGAAGTTAGCGTTCTTTTATCTGCTTAAAAACAAAAAAAGAACATTGTTGTGGATTTCCCATGTAGTCTCTACTCTGAATGCCCCTATTTTCTTCTTTCAATAAACACTATTATTTCAGAGATTGTCTCCACACGCATTCACTTCAACCTAACAGAAAGCAGGGAAAAAAATTAAGAGGTGGAGGAAAGCAAAGTATCAGAGCATCCCAGGCATAACCCAGCTGAGCCAAGTGGGTTGAATACAGATTTGGTATTGACCATGACTGTCACCAAAGAACAAGCCTAGCTATAAATGGGCAAGCTTACCACTAAGTGATTACACAAGAGAAAAAAGGGAATAAGCATTTATATAATGCCTACCATGTAACTAGGCAGTGTACTGAGTGTTTTTTAAAATATTAGCTCATTTGGTTAATTCGTCTGTCACTACTCATCATGAAACTTTGGGAGGGAATGTCTGTACTGATAAGACACTCAGTTTTTTGGATTACTTTAACTGGATATATATATATATATATATAAAATGAAAGGCAACATAGTGATAAAGAAACTACCTTCGAATAAAGAAACCCTGAAGTCAGTCCTCACCTTGGGTGTGTACTGATTGAATGGCCTTAAGACAGTTAGTTATAGGAATCATTACAGAATCATATGGGTAAAAGAAACATCTTCACTAAGCATTCTCTACACACATATAATGACATGATAGTAAACAGCTATTAGGTCTTAAATAGGTGACAGGGATGAGGCCAGCTAGGTGGCACAGTACTGGAGTTGGGAAGATTTGGGTTCAAATCTTGCTTCAGATACTTCCAAGCTGTGTGATCCTGGGCAAGTCCTTAGTCCTGATTGCCTAGCTCTTGCTGCTCTTCTGTCTTAGGATTGATACTAAAACGGATGGGAAGAGTTTAAAGTGTGTGTGTGTGTGTGTGTGTGTGTGTGTGTGTGTGTGTGTGTGTGCCAGGGTTTGTGCTAAATGATAGAGATAAAACACTACCTCTCCCCAACAAATTTGATATGGAATGTTATGATATATAATCTCATATTTATAAAATGCTTTTAAGTTACAAAGCATTTTATGTACGTGATCTAGTTTCTATAACAATGTTGTGCTATAGGTAAGCAAGCATTTTTAACATTCATATTTTAAGAGATGAGGAGACTGATTTATTATCAGAAGTAATGAGAATGATAACAATAATAATAACATCTCTGTGGCACTGAAGGCTTACTATTGTTCTTCATCACAGCCCCATGAGACAAATAATACAGCATTATTATCCCCATCTTATATAGGAAACTAAAATTTAGAGGACAAATACTTTGTTCATGGTAGTTATATTAAAATAGGGATTCAAACTCAGATATCCGAGACGCCAAATAATAATATCTAACATTTCTGTAGCACTTAAAGTTTGCAAAATGCTTTACATATGCTATATCACTTGATACAACAATTCTTGCCTCGAGGTAGGTACTATTATTATCCCTGTTTTAAAGTTGAGAAAATAAAAACTAAGACAAGTTAAATCACTTGGACCAGGCCACAGAGTTAATTATCTGAGGTAGGATTTGAACTCAGGACTTCTTGACTACAAGACCTATACTCTATCCACAACTATATTACTTACTTTCCCAAATTCAATTCTTTTCACGGTCCAATTTTTCCTACTCACAATACAACTCCCAATGTCAAAATTTTCTCACTATCTTATATGCTCCATCCATTGCTTCTTCCTCTTTTCCCAAACACATGCCCAAATGTTCCCTCTCCAAAAATATTATTACCTGGACCCTGCAAGTTCATCAATCCATGGAAGACTCTCTCCTCCCTTTAACATTCAAACTCTTAAAAATTGATTCCTCCACTTCCTTACCTTCCACTAATTCTTTAGCTCCGTATAATATGGCTTCTATATCTGCTGCTTTCCTGAAATAGTTGATTCTATCCAATGGCCTTTTTTTAAAGGCCTTACTTCATCTGCATTTATCTTTCTGGAGCATTTGTTATTTCATCATTATTACTTAGCTACTTAGAGTCTCCCCACCAACTGCTCTGTAAAAATAAGCAGGAACCAAAGAGCAAGAGACTTCCTACCCACATAACTGATGTTTTAGAGATATTCATTGTATTAGATAAACTGAAATGAATTTTCCAAAATTTCAATATTCTGTAAGAAGTCTTTTCTGGCCCACCTTAATGCTAATGCCTTTCCTGTGAGGTTATTTTCCATTTATTTTACATAATATATACATACACACATATGTATGTATGTATATCTTGTTCACACACAACTTTATTCTCTCCCACATTAGACTGTAAGCTCCTTGGAAGAAGTGGCTGCTTTTTTGCCTCCCCCTTTGTATGTCCAGTGTTTAGCACACTACTTGGTGTGTATAGTAGGTGCTTAATAAATATATGTTGGTTTGAAAATGACACAGCAAGCATCAGAGACTAAAAATCTAGTCTTCTGACTCTGAGTTTTATGATCTGCCAACTGTGCCATATTGCTTTTCTCAAAGAGTGTTCTAAGTCATTGGGGAATCATGTGACAGACTAAGAATGGTTCAGAAATCCTATGACCACTGCCAGAAAAATAAGTCAAACACAAGACCTTATTGATGGTAGGATCTTGAACCAAAAGTCCCGGTTGCCCTGATGTTGGTTGGTGTATCTTTGGCTCAGCACTCATTCCCTGGCGGCATCTCAACTCAGCCAGCCTAGTTAAGAGAACAGCTCACTAGGAAGAGGCTAAAAACAGAACTCCCCTAGGAGCAGCAGCTTTGTTTCCATGACTCAAGGTAAGTTTTTGAAGAAGCAATCAATACTGGCATCCTCCCAGTGAGCAGCTCTTTGCTCCTAGATGAGGATTTCTGTTGAAAAGTAGCATTAAAATAACCATGTTTACTAAGAAGACTCTTCCCTAAGGAGTTAGTTGAGGAGTGAAGGCTCATCTTAAAATTCAGGGCAAATATGCCAAAATCCCATTGCACATTATAATGGTGCCTTGCTTTCTACTTTAGAAGGATAGGAGACAGTCTTAGATTGACACCCAAGCAGAGAAAACTGTAGTTTGGGATGAGGTCCTCAAAGGCTATACTATGGCATTTTAATGGGCCATGAGTTTTACTAGGTGGTTCCATGAAATTTTGGATATTCCATTATTGCAGATAAAAGTGAATGTGTAAGCAATTTTGTCCAATGTATATTTTATTTACTTAGCATGCATAGAAAGATAAGTATATTTGATAAACAAAATTTGCCTAATACATGTATGTATTAGCCTCTGAGTAGTTAGTTCTTGCTCTCCTGAACTCACAAAGAATTTAACAAAGATGACCATTCTTATTACAAGACAACTGCACAGGGGCTAGTCTTACCAACTATCCCACAATAATAGTGACAACCTAAACATTCAGTGTGCCATGAATCCTCCTGACAAAGAAGATAGTGCCATGAGGGAAAACCATTTGAGAACCTCTGGTGTAGGGCTTTAGTCTATGATAATCCTCATGTTCCCTCAAAAACACTAAATTCTAGTTTTACTAGCAAATAGGATTGTCTTTGACTTTTCCCTCTTAGAGTCAAATCGGTTTTTGAGTCCTATCAACTCCATCTCTTAATCCTTTCACATCCCTCTTCTTTTCTGTAGTCCCACTGCCACCATCCTGTACAAGGTCTCATTATCACCTGACTCAATTATTGCAATATTCTCCTAATAACTCTTCCTGGGAAGCAACATGAAATAGTGGAAATAGCCTAGATTCTTGAGTCAGAGAACTGGAGTTTAAAATCTTAAATCTGATACTTACTACCTATGTGATGTTGGGCAAACTACTTAACCTGCCTGGTTTCCTCCCTTATAAAATTAGGAGATTAAACTAGATGGCATCTAAGCTTCTTTTAAGCTCTAAATCTATGTCTTAAGTCATTTCTCTTCTCATAATCTCCAGTGACTCCTTTGCCTGATTCTCAAGGCATATCTGGTACAACTCTTTTAGACTTTTCTCATGTCATTAATCTCCACACACTATCTTACGGCCAAATTAGACCATTCTTTGTCCCTTGAATGCTTCCTACATACTCTACTACCTTTGCACTTTTAGATATATATTGGTCCTTATTCCTACATTGCCATTTCTTGCCTCTTTGCCTGCTAATTTCCTACCTGATTTTTAAAGTCCAGCTCATGGATGGATTTGGAGTTGGAGGAATATGTGAAGATTTTTTCCTTGAACTTGTAATCTTCAGTGAAGTGAGTTCAAGATTTGAATTTCTTAAAAGATATCACAAAGCTACCCTGTTGATGATCAGCACCTTGATTTGTGACTAAAACTGGAACAAACATGGTGGTTCTAGAGAAAACTAATTCTAACTCCAGATTTTAAGACTTTATTATTTTGTGAATAATCCCTGATTACATTGGATTTATGATTTTGTGAAAAGTTAATATTAATTTGTACCCCCTTTTGACCCCCAAAACAACCTTTTGATTTTAGAGCTAAAAAACGTTTGATTTTTAGAGCTGAAGTTCTCCAGGCTAAGGTGGTGGAAAGAATCCTCCTTTCCTCTGTCTACATCTTCTGTCTTTGGTAAGGAGGAGCAAGCTACAGACATGTTCTTTGTTTTATCTGCAGACAAGGTTTCTTTTAAGTAATGAAGCCAATCAGCTAGCTGTCATGCTGGGAAATACCTCACCATGGGGGGAAAGTACATATGCCCTGTCCAGCCATTCTAAATGCCAGGTGGTTACTCCTGGCATCCAGAAGACCCATCTCTTATGCTGATTGAGGTCTGAGCCCTCCAATCTGAGAGGCTCAGGAAAGAAACATCCCCAAAAGCATCAACCGAAAAAAGGAATAGAAAATTGACCTTTTTTCCCTAGAACCAGGGACTCTGGAGGGTATTTGCTGTAGTACTACCTGCTCATGGAGGGGGCTGGCCACACAGTTCATGCTTTTCTCTCTATCTGTGTGTGTGTGTGTGTGTGTGTGTGTGTTGTTATTTAATAAAAATAAAATGAAGATATGGTCTCCAGAAAATTTTAGTTGTAGCCATTATAAATGATATATCATATATTACATTACATATATTAAATTCCTTCTGACTGTCAGACCCTGAGCATGAAGTAGAAAGCAGGAGCAAGGAACACTTGCCTTGTGGTCCTGGAAAGGGTTAGTGGAATCCTAAAGTCCAGCCTAGTTATACAAGGTTGATGTACTTTGAAGTATTTTCCCTCCAATCACCAGCCAAAACAGCTATGCCTCATGACTCATTCCAATATTGAGTAGATTATCATATGATGGTAGTGGGGAGGTGTGGGAAGCCAATAAGAGAATAGATAAAAATCTAAGACTCCTTTTTTGACCCCTTTTATGATCCTTGTGATTTCTTGTTGAAAAGTATTGTGACCTTATTGAAAAGCTTTAAGTTCCTATCAAACCTGAATTTAAAGGGTTAACACTTTTAACACAGCAAGGAATGCTGCTGCCTGTTATAGCCAAGGCCAAGATACTCCCCAACTTGGCTTTCTGATAAGAAGCCAGTCAAAATTCAGCCTTGGCCTTGGTCTATTCTGAAGCCAATGTTTTGTGTTTTGATGTGACATAATTTGTAACTTCTGTGCATCTGCAAAGTTTCAGGGGGGTTCTTTTGTGTGAAATGAGTCTTGAAATATATATATATATATATAATAAACTCCATGCTCCTGGAGCCAGAGCTGGAAGCATGAGGTTAAAGACAACTCCCTTGTTCTCTCCCTATTTCCTTATCAACTAAACTGTCCTTATCAGATTATCAGAGATGATAAAGAGATCTCCACGGGGAGGGAGTCATGCACATTTCATTTCAGGAAGTTTCTGTGATCTTGAACTGCTGACCCTAGTAGGCAAAATTACGCTTTTCAATTAGATTCTGAGATATTTACTAATCATTAAACTGATTTTGCAGGGAGAGTGTGGATAGTTCTTTACAAGCAGCATGATTCAGTTCATAGGATCATAGATTTAAAGCTGGAGAGGATATAAGAGGACATCTAGTCCTATCCCTTCATTTTATACATGAGGAAATTGAGGCCCATAGAGATGAATTTTCCCAAGGTTTTACAGTTAGGAAGTAGCTAAGCCATGACTCAGACTCAGGTCTTGTGTCTACAAACTCAGGGTTCTTTTTACTGCTTCTATTTATTTATAAATAAGTAATAAATAGTATCTATTTATTTGTTTCAAAGCCAGATTTGCTTTTAGTACACACACTGCATTTAATTTAGAGAAGTCTGACTTAGCAACATAAAGGAGAGTAGTTGGTATTCTTTTAAGAAAACCTCATGGTCTGACCTTGAAGAATTTGGTGATCTAATTGTTAGGGGCCTTATATAAAAGATTCCTATTAAAGTATGGATTGAACTAGAAAACCTCCCAAGTCCCTTATAGATCTAAGATTAAGATTTTATGATTCACTGCTATTGGTCATGTAACTAACTTTAACCTTGATATTCACTTTAGAGAAAGTCGAATATATTTCATTGGGACAGACAGGCCTAAAATTTGCCTTATGCAGCATTTTCTCAAAATGTTATTTGATTTCTAGAATTGTATTAACTATAAATGATGGAGAAAAGAAAGAAATGACAGAAAAATCCTGAAATAATATTTTAAAAATGAAAGGTCTCTTTTTTAAAAAGTTAGAAATGTTTTTTAATTCTATTGGTTTTTTCTCCCCTATTATCTTCAGCAAAGATAGAATAGCTTAAAATTCAAGTTTATTTACACAGTTTAGAGATGATTCAGATTGCAACTGACCTACTCTTAGCTATTGTCCTGTTAGTGTATGAGCTACAAATAACTAATTAGGAAAAGCAAATTTATTTCTTCCCTCCCCAAACTCATTACAGTTAGCATTTTCGTGTTTTGAGTTGTCTGCACCTAGAAAATATCACAGATTTAGAAATAAAAGAGGTCAGTTGGTCAAGCCCTTCATTTTAAAAATAGGGTAGCTAAGACTTAGAAAAGCTAAGTGACTTGTCCAAGGTCACCAGTAAATGAAAGAAGCAGGAATTGAATACAGGCCCTCAGACATAAGAGGTAGTGATATTTCCACTGTACCATCATTAGGTATGAATTATAGCCTTTCTATTTTAAGTGGTGTTTACAATTGTTTTAGTGCAAGTGGGTAAAAAATTGGTCTCCACTTAGTTTTAACATTAAAAGGATTGGTGTTATCAAATGCATCAATTAATGTAAGAAATTTTCAAATAATTTTTACTATAATTTCTCCTATCTCTGCAAATGCACTTTATTTTTTTAAGTTTAATTTTTATTAGCATGCGAAACATACTTCTGTCATTATTGTAAGAGCATACTTACACAAAACCAAAACCCTAAGATAAAACCATAAATATACTGATGTGAAATAGAGTGTGCTTTATCCATCCTATTCCAACAGTTCTTTCTCTGAAGGTGGATAGCATTCCTTATTGTAAGTTTTTCAGGATTGTACCAAATCAATGTATTGCTGAGAGTAGCTAAGTTTTCACAGTTAATCGTCATATAAAATTGCTATTACTTTGTACAGTGTTCTACCATTCTGCTTATTTTGCTCTATATCAGTTCATGTAGTTCTTTCCAACTTTTTCTAAAATGATCTTATATCTTAGAGCACAATAGTATTTCATCACCAACATGTAACACAATTTTATGGACATCCCCCCAATTTCCAATTCTTTGCCACCACAAAAAGGGCCACTAAAATTTTTTTGTACCAATAGGTCCTTTCCCCTTTTTTTATTATCTCTTTGGGATACAGACCCAGTAGTGATATCAAAAGGTATGCAGAGTTTTATAGCCCTTTGGATATAACTACAAATTGCCCTCC
The DNA here is from genome assembly GCF_016433145.1 of Gracilinanus agilis. Classification (NCBI taxonomy): domain Eukaryota; kingdom Metazoa; phylum Chordata; class Mammalia; order Didelphimorphia; family Didelphidae; genus Gracilinanus; species Gracilinanus agilis. The sequence continues at coordinate 330,659,578 of NC_058133.1, forward strand.
AGAATGGGTGGATCAGTTCGCAACTCCAACAGCAAATTGGTGTCTCAATTTCACCACATCCCCTTCAACATTTATTACTTTCCTTTCCTGTCATATCGGCCAGTCTGATAGAGTGAGAGGTAGTACCTCAGTATTATTTTAATTTGAACTTCTCTAATCAAGAACGATTTAGAATATTTTTTCATATGATTATTGATAGCTTTGATTTCTTCATCTGAAATTGCTTGTTCATATCCTTTGATCAGTAAATACACTTTATAAGAATTACAAACAGTTATTACAGTTTTACTTTAAAATAACAATTTTCAACTACTCTTGCTACTATTTGCAAATGTACTACATCAGTAGATTCTGCTTGGTACTTTGTGGTATTCTTAAATCCTTATTCTTTTTTTTTGTTGTTGTTCTTCTGTTCCCCTCACCCACCCACCCCAGTAATATATTATTGTATTTTTTTCCCAATGGCATATAGAAACAATTTTTAACATTTGCTTTCTGATAATTTGCAATCCAAATTCTCTCCCTTTCCCTCTATTCTCCCCTCTTCCTGAGTTGACAAATAATCTTAAATATAGACTATCCATGTGTTATCATGCAGTACGTATTTCCATATTCATCATGTCGTAAAAGAAGACACATCACATATATTAGAGAAAAATTCATGAAGAAAATAAATGAAGTATGGCATGCTTCATTCTGCATTCACGCTCCATCATGTCCTTCTGTAGCAGTGGATAGCATTTTTTATCATGAATCCCTTGGTGTTGTCTTGATTCCTTGCATTACTAATAATAGTTGTCATTCACAGTTGATCATCTCACAATATTGTTACTGTGTACAATGTTCTCCTGGTTCTGTTCTCCTCACTTTGCATCCCATCATATGAGTCTTTCCAGTTTTTTTTTTGAAATCATTTCTTATGGCATAATAGTATTCCATTACAACCATATATCACAATTTGTTCAGATATACCCTAATTGAAGGACATCCCCTCAATTTCCAATTCTTTGCCACCACAAAAAAAGCTGCTATAAATATTTTCATATGAATGAATCCTTTCTCCCTATCTTTGATCTCTTTGGGATATGGATGTAGCAGTAGTATTTCTGGATCAAAGGTTTTACAGAGTTTTATATGCCTTTTGGGCATGATTCCAAATTGTTCTCCAGAATCCTGATCCTTCTTAATAGAAGGAAAGGGCTTGGGGGGTGGGGAATGAGGGATGATCCAGACCTATGATTTCATCCTTCTAGAAATCTCCTCATGTGAAAACAAGTTATTTTAAGAACAACTGCTGGCTGATGGAACAATTCATTTAAGTCATTTTGCAACAGACAACTTCCTTCAAGGAAATTTCTTATTTTGCCGTATAAGTTGCATTACAGCATCATCATCACTAGCATTTAAATAGCATGTAAGATTTGAAAAGCACTTTATAAATATTATCTCATTTTATTCTAAACACATTTTGAAACAGGTCCTATTATTATTTGTCAGGTGAGGTCCAGGGTCTGTATAAGACTAAGGTCTGAGTTCCACATTGTAATAGGGAAATAGGTTTTAAAAGCAGATTTAGAGATTTAGCCAGGCAGGTTGACAGGAGCTAAAGTTCCAAACTGGAACACAGCAAGGGACTGAACAAAGAGGACTCTCTCTAAGGGCAATTGGGTTTTGAAGGAGTTGGAGAAGTCATAGCCACTGACCAGAGAGCCTGTGGATTTTTAGTATCTCTGTGCCTTGTGCAACATCTCAACTAGCAAGATCTAGTTGATCTTGTGCAGGTTGAGAATAGCTGTCTTGTTTGGTGGACAAGCAAGATCAGTCTCCCTGACTTCTCTGAGGATTTATTTGGCTGGTACCTGTGCTCTTGGACTAACTGATACATTTGAGCTATTGATCAAGAACATCTGCATGAGATCCCGTTATTCTCTTGTATCCTGGCTGCCTGCCTTAGTGTTAGTGTAGAGATTACCCAGACGTTAAACCCTGAATTGATCCCATAGGTGTTATGTGTAGTCTGTCTATAGTTATTTAGAATAGTGTGACCTTCCCCACATCTTTTACCCTTAAATTAGCTATTAAACTATGTTTTTAAACTTCCTCCTGTTTCATTCCATAACCCAAAAGGCTCATTGTCATTTAATAGGAAAACACTGGCTGAGTTGGTCTGAAGTGACAGTTGCTTCCCAACTGTCACCATCCATTCCCAAGTCCTGTATTTGTGTGTTTGGTGAGATTTCTAGTGTGTAACTGTGTGTCAAGCAATCACCTTTCACTCCTCCTTCATCTCTTTCCCCCCTAGAAACTCCTCTGTGTTTATTTACCCACTTCAACATCTCCCACCAACAAAATAGATGATTCCCTCAGTTTCCACATTTCTTTACAAGTTGCTGATTTGAGGCAATAATCCTTTCCCAGGCTTCTTTTCCCAGACCTTTTTTCCCAGACAAAAAAACATGTTTTATCAGCACTTGCTTCTCCCCTTTCTCAGTTCCTATTATGTCCCTGGTTACCCCCCATGTTCAGTTCCTTGCTCAAGGCTCATCTCCCAAGGCTACCTTGTTTTGAGAAAGTTGCTTGGATTTCCATGAGAAAAATTCCTTGTGGTTTCTGCCTTTATAAGCCTGTGTATTCATTCAATAAATCGCACTTGGTTGCCACCAGCAATTGAGGCCTTTCTGACCCCTAACTTTGATTTGACTCTTCCCCCCCCCCCTGCCCTTACCTGGGGTACTCTTGGACTCATTCTTCCCCCACTTTGGGGCTTTTACAATTATTCCCATCTTATTGATGAAAAAATGGAAGAAGATAGAGGTTAAATTACTGCGCCGGGATCCCATAGATAAGGAGTGGGTAGATAGCTAGGTGGTACAGTGGACAGAGTGCCAGATCTAAAGTCAGGGAGGCTTATCATCCTGAGCTCAAATCTGGCCTCAGAAACTTACTAGTTGTGTAACTTGAGGCAAGTCATTTAACCCTGTTTTCCCCAGTCTTCTCATCTATAAAATGAGCTGGAGAAAAAAATAGCAACCCACTTCACTCCAATATCCTCTTAGAATTTCTGGTTTCCTTCAAACCTCGCCTCCTTCACAAAGCCTTTCATGATCATTCCTGCAGGCAGTGCCTTCTCCATCCCCCAAAATCCTTGTGCTTATTTTGTATCATTACATATGTATGTTGTATCTCCTGAAAGAATAAATTCTTCTTAATGACAGTGTTATGCTTTTGTCTCTGTATCCCCAGCATCAAGGACAGTACCTAATGTACAGTCAGTGTTTAATAAATGCACACTGATTATGTCTCTGATTAACTTATTGTGAAAGGAACCCCAAATGGGATTGGACATTGTTGGACATGACAAAAATGATTGAATAATGATAAGAGGCAGGGTTTGAACTTATTGATAGCATTAAGACCCACAATAAGTAATAAAATACAGTGACACATCTTGGCACACAGGCAAGAGGAAAGAGTGGGATTAGCAGACAGAAGGCTGGTGTTCAAATCCCAGGTCTTCTCCTTACTAATTAGATGATGAAAATCATGTTACCTCTCAGTTTCATCATGAATCAAATAAGAGGATTGGATTATATGACCTCTAAGGTCCACCCAGCTCTACCTTGATAACTTTAAAAAAAACCTAAAGATACAACATTTATTTTTCCAGTACAACCCCAGAGAAGCCCAAATAAGTCTACAGCCTAAAAATTCAAACAATTATAAACTGAAGCTGAGCAGTATGGAAAAATAATACCAAAATCCTTTCATGATAAGTTCATCAGAGACATACTCAGCATGTGTTTATTAAACAATGGCTGTGCATGAGGCGCTGTCTTTGGTGCTGGAGATACAAGTGTAACCCTGCTATTAAGGAGCATTTATTCTTTCAGGAAACACAACACACACTAGACACAAAACAACTACAAGGATTTGGAGGAAGGAGGAGGCACTACTTGTAGGAGTGATCAAGAAGGACTTTGTGAAGGAGATGAGGCTTGAAGGAAACTAGAAATTCTAACAGGTAGATGTGAAGAAAGGTTACAGCCTAGGCATGGGGGATGTCTAGTGCAAAGAGATGCCAAGAAAGGCAATTGGCTGAACCATAGCATGAAAGAAAGTAATATGCAATTAGCCTGGAACAGTGGGCTGGAGGCCGGTTGTGAGGGGCTAGAAATACTAAAAATAAACAAAGGTGTTTATATTTGCTCCTAAAGGCAAAAGGAAGCCATTGGTGTTTATTGAATAGAGGAATGGCAAAGTCAGATCTGTTCTTTAAGCTAATCATCTTGGCAGTTGTGTGGAGGATGGGTTGGAAAGGGAGGAGAACCTCTGCCTTCTTTTTCTCATTTGAAGCCCAATAGATTTTTCTATTTTTACTTTGGCTCTGTCAGAGATCATGAAGAGTCTTATAAGAGCATCTATCTCGTTTATCTCCTTTTCTGCTCACATGGCCATCCTCTCATTTTCGCTCTATGTCTGTCTGTCTGTCTCATGTGTATTTCTTGTAGACAACATATAGTAGGATTTTAGTTTCTAATCCACTGCTATTTGCTTCTGTTTTATGGGCAAGTTCATCCCATTCACATTCAGAGTTATAACAATCAACTGTGTATTCCCAGACATTTTGATTCTCTCGCCTTGTTCTGTCCTTTCTTCTTTCACTATTTCCTTCTATACTAGTGTTTTGTTTTTAATCTGTTCCCTGGTCCCCCCTCCCTTATTGTACTTCCCTTTCTCTCCTCTCCCTTCTTATTCCACTCTTATTCTTCTTTTAGATCTTTTTAAGCTATAGTTGCCTCCCAGCCCTTTCCCTTCCTAGTATTACTTCCCTCTCCACCAGTCCTTTTGTTACCCTTCTACCTCTCTATAGGGCATGAATCAATTCTCTACCCCAATGGATCTGATTGTTCTTCCCTCTTTAAGTTGATTTCAATGCACTTAAGTATTAAATATTTCCTCTCTCTAACCTCTTTACCCATATAGTGTATTGTTATTCTTCCCTGTTAGTCCCAAACACTTCTTTATGGAATATAAATGGAATATAAATTTATTTCCTTTTTGTTTGTTTTCTTTCCTTTTGAAGCCTTTCCTTCTCTATCTTGGTATGAGGAAGCCAAGCTTTGGCTCTCTCTAAGCCACCATCTTCCTGGTGTTTTTGCTGTGTTTCTCTGGTTTTCTCCTCCAGTCACCTCTCCAGTGCCTGTGTTCAACTCCCTGAGTCAGGTGCCAGCAAGGCCCTCTCTCCGGGCTGGTGCACCCACCCACCCTGAGGTTTCCCGGACCACACTCCACACAGCATGTGAGGGAGGTGTCCTGAGATTCCCCTTCTATACCCTCAGACCTGACAGTTCAAGATAAATTCAGAATGGGTGAAAGACTTGAATATAAAGAAGGAAACTGTAAGTAAATTAAGGGAACACAAAATAGTATACTTGTCAGATCTCTGGGAAAGGAAAGATTTTAAAACCAAGCAAGAGTTAGAAAAAATTACAAAATGTAAAATAAATAATTTTGATTATGTTAAATTAAAAAGTTTTTGTACAAACAAAAACAATGCAACCAAAATCAGAAGGGAAACAACAAACTGGGGAAAAATCTTTTTAACAAAAAATTCTGACAGAGGTCTAATTACTCAAATATACAAGGAAGTACATCAATTGTATAAAAAAATCAAGCCATTCCCCAATTGATAAATGGGCAATGGAAATGAATAGGTAATTTTCAGATAAAGAAATCAAAACTATCAATAAGCACATGAGAAAGTGTTCTAAATCTCTAGTAATTCGAGAAATGCAAATCAAAACAACTCTGAGGTACCACCTCACACCTAGCAGATTGGCTAAAATGATAGCAGGGAAGAGTAATGAATGTTGGAGGGGATGTGGCAAAATTGGGACATTAATGCACTGCTGATGGAGTTGTGAACTGATCCAACCATTCTGGCTGGCAATTTGGAATTATGCCCAAAGACCGATAAAAGAATTCCTGCCCTTTGATCCAGACATACCATTGCTGGGTTTGTACCCCAAAGAGATCATAGATAAACAGACTTGTACAAAAATATTTATAGCCGCGCTTTTTGTGGTGGCAAAAAACTGGAAAATGAGGGTATGCCCTTCAATCGGGGAATGGCTGAAAAAATTGTGATATCTGTTGGTGATGCAATACTGTTGTGCTCAAAGGAATAATAAACTGGAGGAATTCCATGAACTGGAATGACCTCCAGGAATTGATGCAGAGTGAAGAGTAGAACCAGGAGAACATTGTATACAGAGACTGATACACTGTGGTACAATCGAATGTAATGGACTTCTGTACCAGCAGCAATGCAATGACACAGGACAATTCTGAGGGATTTATGGAAAAGAACACTACCCACATTCAGAGGAAGAACTGCAGGAGAGGAAACATAGAAGAAAAACAACTGCTTGAACACATGGGTTGATTCGGACATGATTGGGGATATATATTCGAAACTACCACACCAATGCAACTACCAATAATATGGAAATAGGTCTTGATAGATGACAGATGTTAAAACCAGTGGAAATGTGCATTGTCTAAGGGGTGGGGAGGGGAAATTAAAAATATGAATCATGTAACCATGGAAAATTTTTCTAAAAAATTAAAAAAAAATTTTAATTTCCCCAGCTGTTAGTTCTCTTTTCTTCTTCAAATAATCTTGCATTCATTTTTATGTGCACATGTTGGGTAGTCCTCAATAAAATGTCAGTTTTATGAAGGCGGGAACTGTTCTGTTTTTTTCCCCTTTTATCTCCAGTTCAGAAGAGTTCTTGACACATAGTTGATGCTTAATAAGTATATAATTTTTAATTAAATGAATAAATGCTGTATACGTCCAGTCAAATGTCAGCTTCTGAAGAGCAGGGATAGTTTTGTTTTTATCTTTATATCTCCAATGCCTAGCTTAATGCCTTGCACATAGTAGGAATTTGTCGAATCAAATTAAAAACTGATTTTTAAAAACTTTGCCTTAGGGTATGAAATGTGGTGGTCATTGTATATATTGTTTTTTTTTTAAATTTTTAAATTTTTTTAGGATTTTCCAATTACATGTAAAAACAACTTTCAGGATTTATTTTTATAGTTATTTTTCAATTGCCTTTAACAGGTGAGATCAAAAGGCTGGTTTGTCTGACAAACTTCTAATCTTGAAAAGAAGCAGGGGAAGGATATGGCATCTCTTTTTAGAGGAAATGGTTTTTGAATTTTAACAAAATTATGTTACTGAGAAATACAAACTCAAATGTACCTTGCTTTTCTTTGCAGTCTCCCAATTATCTCTTTGTGGAGAATATGAGGTCACTTTAATGGAAACCCTAGGCTGTGAGTGGCTCCATTTCTCAGGGTCTGCCTTAGTTGGAAAGGATCCCAAAATTTAATAAAATTCTAACAACATTTTAAAATGCTGACATAATGTGTTTTTGAAGAGTCTCTAAGGTACCAAAGGGCAATTTCTCTTATCCCTCTATAAAAAATGTATTTAATAATTACAAAATGGTATAATTTCCCCCTCCCTAAATTAATGTTACATTTCATTGCCCTTTACCAAAAAATAAAATACTAAGCATGACAGAATAGTTTCTAAGTACCTGTAACTTAAAAGAAAAAAGTTAGTGGTCTTGGTCAGAGATTCAAACATGCAACCCACAGAGTGTGGCCCAAACCAAATTAAAATGTAATTGGGACATACTTAGCAAATGAACAAAAATATAACATAAAATATAAAATGTTGATATGTGGTTTTCTAAGTCTATGTATGAATTAGGGACTTTTGTTTGTATTTGGGTTTCATACCACTGGTTGGTATAAAACTTTTCATAGGAACCAAAACCATAATGATGATTAGAAGTAGGGCCAGAAACTGCATATAGATTTCAAGTCAAAAGACAAAGGTTTGAATTCTGGTTCTGTTACTTTTTATCTGTATCATTGGGCAATTCACTTACCTTCTGAGCCTCAGTTTCCTCATCAGTAAAATGAGGAGTTTGGACTGGATGATGTCTAAAGTCTCTCTCATCCTGGAAACTCTGTGTTCTATGCCAAAGTAGCCATGGTTTTGTGTCAGCTCTACATTCAGATGTCACTTTGCTCTCTTCCTTCCTCCCAGCCCTAATTCTTCCAAGCTCTTCCCACTCCAAGTATTCCTTCCCTTTCCCTTTGAGAGTAGGTACTCCTTCAATGATCCTCCTCGGGAATGGGGGACTCAGAGGCAGGGTGAAACTATGGAAAGGATACAACAACAACACCATGTTTGCATGTGGAGGGGTTTGCCTTGGCAAGGAAAATAATCACTTCTTCATTAGAGACAAGGGTGAAGGAAGAAACAGTTAAGGAAGGTGTCAGGTGTCTGAGTGATATGAGGAAGGAAGAAGAGGGAACTCTTGTTGAATCTTTTAAAAGAAGTTTATCCGGGTCCAAAGAATGATAGTTTTACTGAGGATCAGGATCTGAAGCTGACACCCTGGGAGTAGGCAGCTTTTTCCCTTGCAGTTGGAATCAATGAAATTGAGAATAAAAAGGCTATTTATGAATTCATCCATAACTTTGGGGGGAAGAGGGCTTAAAGTAAATATTTCAACCAAGTGAGTGAATCAAATATAGCTATTCCAATGTTATACACTCTGCTGTGTTGAGCTTTTCATATGAATTAACTGACAGCCCAGGGTCAATATTGACCCTGGAAAGCTGGAAGTAGTGTTTTATGTATAAAAAAGTAAAGGAAATTGGCTGTTCTTTCTTGCCCTTCCTCACCCACCCTTTGCAAAATCCCTAAGTACTTTAAGAGCTGTCATGGGAGGAAGGAGCATACAATTGGAGAATGGTTGAACAAACTGTGATATGTAATCATGATGGAAATTTTTTTTTTAAAAACAGCAAAAATCCCCCTTTGTTCTTTCTTACTTCTTCTTGTTTATTTAGACTTCTACTGACACACCTGAATTATGTGAGAGTTGAAGCATACCACTTTTCATTTTATTTCTTTCATGTGGTTTTTCTTTTTTCTTTTTCTTTTTAACCTTTACCTTCTGTTTAAGAATCTATATGAAGTATTGGTTGCAAGACAGAAGAGTGGTAAGGGCTAGGTAATTGGGATTAAATGACTTGCCTAGGGTCATACAGCCAGGAAGTGTTTGAGGCCAGATTTGTACCCAAGATTGCCTGCCTCCAGGTCTGGCCCTGTATCCATTGAGCCACCTTGCTGCCAGCTTGACATGTCTTCTTTTAAACCATGACAAACCAGAGGCCACATCCTGGAAAAACCTGGCAGGCAGGTTAAACCAGATTGAAGGTAAACCAATAAGTCTCAAACCTTTCAGTGAGTTAGGGTGTGCCTACCTCAAGATGTGAAGACTTCCCCTAGCAGAATGGGAAGATGAGAGCAATTTGTTCTCCAGTGGCCACAAAGACAAAAAAAAGTAGGCACTATGGAGCTTAGAGTTTGGTCAGCCATGGAAGACATCAAGGTTTTCCACTGCATCCTAGGTCATTGACTGTTAAACTGTCTTTTGTCATGCAACTGGACTTGGATGACTCTGGAAGAGAGAGTGAGGCTGTTGACTTTGTGCAACTCTGCCTCACTTAAATCCAATTCATACCTAAGTCAAGACATCACCCACATGATATCATTGGTCTTTTATTCAAAAACAAAGGACAAACAACAATATTAAGCACCCCTTTTGGACCAGGTATTGTGTTTAACCACTAAGGGATATGAAGAAAGGCTAAAGAACACCAAAAAAAAGTTTCTACTTTTCAGGATCAGGGACAATGGGAAAATATGCAAATAACTATGTACAAACAAGACATATACAAGAAAATTGGAGATAATCAACAGAGAGAAAGGACTATCTATTAGAGGAACTGGAAAGGGCTTTTTGTAGAGGGTGGGATTTAACTGGACTTCCATAGAGTCTTAGATCAATTTGATGTGTTCCCCCAATCTATCTGTATACCTGAGTATAAAGACATGAGCTTTTGCTTGGAGGCACCTGAAGGACTCCAGGGAAGCAGCATCTTGCTGAAAGGACCCAGAATGTAGACAGGTTACAAGATACTAAGTAGAAGGTGGAGGGGAGAGAGAGAAGAAAATTTGAAGAGACTCTTGATAGAATTACCTCTTCAAGAATTCCTGGTTTAGAATATCTGGCACCTTCTTTCTTCCTAAAGGAAGATTCTGGAGAAGGTAATCACTAACATAATTTGCTAATGGGCAAATACAATACCTTCAGTGAGAAGAAGAGGAAAGGGGAGAGAAGAGATCTGGACCTTGCCAATCCTGTAGATTACTCAGACTTCCAGGCCCATGGAAAGGGGACTGCTTGCTTGGAAGTGCCCCCCACCCCACAACATATGTTTACCTTTCTAGGGAAGCCATGGAGTATTTCAATGTTTTATTTGTTTCTATATCTGTTCATGAGTCTTTCACATCTTATGCATTTTAGGGAAACGGTGTATGTGAAATAATGGTCATCTCATGCTCTATAACCATATTGTATATCAAGATGGGGAGTAAGGGACCTTGTTAACTCCATTAGGGCAAACCTAGACATGAGCTGAATCTGAGCTTTATTTCAGAGATTTCATGAGAATATTTTGAAGATTTCTTCAAATTAAAACCCCAGAATGGGGCCAGTGAGACACAGAGGAACTGACCCTTTTGAGATTAGGTCTTCGGGATGAGATCAGATATTTATGAGCCCAGAAACTTTTCAGGAGATGCAGGACTGTGAGCTACACAAATGTGCTTAACCTTAAGAAAGGTACAATTACAAAAGCCCACCTTTACAAAACAGGTAAACTAGGCTATAGTTCTCCATATTCCAGAAGAATTCCTTATAAAAGGAGTTCAAAACACAAAGTTTTTCACAAGTTACCCTCACACATTTAAAATAAAAATTGATAAACAAAAATCTGGATTACCTGTAACTCCAGGAACATGCCCTTTGCATGATGTAAAGAACACCTATAATTTGCATATATTGTTAATAGTTAAAGGCTTGTTAAAAAACCTAGTTATTTTTTGATTGTGTCAACAGTACTTTGGGCAACGAAAATGTATGCAATATTTTTCCCAAAGAGAATGATCTTCTTTTTTGCTTGGACAAACATTTAAAATTCATTGACTTGGCAGCACTCAGAACTTCATAAAAACTTGTTGTGTTTTAAATTTTAGTCCTTGTTCTAGTTCTCAGAAAAAACATATTTATTAAAAATAAATTTAATAATCCATTTAAAAACCAAGCCCACTTAAAAATCAATTTAATGTGATTAAAGTCTGAACTTGTGAAGACCAAACATATATAGTTGTTAAAAATGAGGGAAAACCCGAATTTTGTCTTTTAGAAATTATAAAAGCTACTTGATTCTAAAGCTGCTGAGTCTTTCTACTTAATATTTCCTTTTTAGCTCTTCCATCTAGAATCATAGAATCATAAAAATCAGCAGGGTTCTCAGAGAGCTAGTCCAACCTTATTGTTTTCTTTCTTTTATAAATGATGAAGCTGAGGCATAAAGAAGTTGACTCATCAAAAGTCACATAAATAGTGGCAGAACCCTGGCTTCTGACTTCTAGTTCTATGCCCTTTTTATGATTTCTGCTTTCTTCCTCTCTTCTCTAGTTGAAACTTGGAATGATACCTGGTCTGAAGAATGCAGGATTTATAAACCACTACTTATCACAGGGTTAACAGGAACCTTTGAGAGCATCTACGACAACCTTCTCATTTTATAAAGAAAGGAACTGAGGCCCAAGCAAATGGAGTGACTTGCTCAAAATCCCCCAGGTATTGGGGCAGCTAGGTAGTACAATGGATAACGTGCCAGGCCTAGAGTTGAAAGAACCTGAGTTCAAATCTAGCCTCAGATACTTCCTAGCTATGTGACCCTGGGCAAGTCATTTAGACCTAATTGCCTAGCCCTTATGGCTTTTCTTAGCATTGATACTAAGACAAGGGTTTAAAAGAAAATCATTCCAAAGCTGGAATTCAAACCCAAGTCTTCTGACTCCAAGTCCAGTGTTCTTTTCAATATACATCTTCTTTCAGGGACCTTGAATATTTTACATGATTACAATTTTAAGAGGTTTTAGTCATTTAATTTCATAGGAACATAGATTTAGGGATAGAAAGGGACCACAGAGGTTGTCTAATTCAATCCCTTCATAGTATGTATAACATCCCTGCCCAGATAGGAATGAGTGGTACCCTGAAAGATAAATCTGGGATTCTGTAAACATAGAAAGAGATGATTCCTGATTGGCGGAGAGAGGTCTGAACCTATGGTACTGTAGATTGCATACATAAGGACAAGAGACAATCAGAGAAATGGATTTGGAAAAAAAGGTGCAAACTTAATAGGTGATTTGAGTTCCCAGAGTCATAAGAATGTTGTGAAAGCTGCCCCTTGATTCCTGTACCTGTACCCCTAATGATGATGAAGAGTGGATTTCTTCAATGAGATGATTCCCTCCTTGGTTGAGCTGAGGTTTTAGTTTGCTCCTGAATTAAAGAGCCCACGTATTTTTCCACTGTCAACAATAATTTATATTTTACTATAGATATCTGTTTTACTATTTGCATTGATAAGTATATTTGCTCACTATTCCTGATTGCCTTTTGTGTCCAGTGAGAGGGAACCTAGCTGGAAAAGAGTAAGCCAACGGTTACCCTTTTGATCCAGGGTGGGATTGTGCAAGACCAGAGAAAGGGCATTTTATTCTAAGCCCTCAAATGGAACATTATACCTCTCAACTGCAAACATCTGATATGGAGGAAATAAATATAATTCTAGCTCAACGCCCCCTATTGGAGAAAGGAGAAGGAGAACAAGGGTTCTAGGGTTCATTCATTCAACCAATCAGTGTTATATAGCCAAGCCAAGATGCCCAACCCCTTCCTAAATCCAAACCTGCCTTGGAATAAGGTGGACAGGGAATTCATCGTAGAGAGCCAAGCTTGCTAGATTCCCATCTAAATACATATGAAAAAATGATTTATTACTTGTTTATATGGGTATATGATTTGGAGTTTTGGTTTTAAAAAATTGCTCTATTGCAAAAATGAATAATATGGAAATAGGTATGAAGTGATGAAGTGATAACACATGTATAACCCAGGGGAATTGCTTGTCAACTTCCGGAGGGGGAAGGGAAGAGGGGAGGGAGAGAACATGAATCATGTAACCATGGGAAAAAATAAAATTAAAAACAAATAAATATATATGAACAGAGATACAGCTCTCTTATCCTGCTTACATATACAGACTACCAAAATAGTCTTGCAAAAGGGGATCCTTGGTTAATTCCCCTAATTTGTGAAATTCATCCTCAATCAATAAATCAGTATCCATTCCCAATGGCCTACAAAGGAAAAATAAAACTTCCAAAGCTTCTTCCTCTCTCTGGTAATATTTTGCCTGAAAGAGATTTATTTCCTTTCCTGAATGACCTTTAATCTCTTCAGTTCACTTTCCCATATCAGTATAGCCTTGGAGGGCTGCTAAAATAAATACTTCAGGTCCCAATCCTGGAGGAGGGCCATAGCTTGAACTGAGATGAATGGAAGGAGTCAGCAAAGGAGATATTCCTGTTCTAATCTCTGTCCTTTTATTGGATGTCATCTGTACTAGTTTAAACTTCTTGAATCAACAAGATTGGGTTAGGGTCAGGACCAGAAGGCTACCATTTATAATTAATATTAAATTATAATCTTTAAAAACAATTTATAAGTAACTATAATTTATAATGAACAAACTAGCATTTATTAAGTTCCTACTCTGACCTAAGCTATACTTTACCCCTCCTTTATATTCATAGCAATTACTGTTGGTACCATTTGTTTGGCATCTATCATATTCTTCCTTTTATTGTTCAGTATATAATTTTTTTTAAACCCTTACCTTCCGTCTTGGAGTCAATACTGTGTATTGGCTCCAAGGCAGAAGAGTGGTAAGGGTAGGCAATGGGGGTCAAGTGACTTCCCCAGGGTCACACAGCTAGGAAGTGTCTGGGGCCAGATTTGAACCTAGGACCTCCCGTCTCTAGGCCTGGCTCTCAATCCACTGAGCTACCCAGCTGCCCCCTGTGTTGATCGATTTTTAACCAGGGATCAAGGATTAAAGGTCTGAGTCAGGAATGTTAGACACTAATCAGTGAGTGGGGGAAGATTTGGAGAGACATTGAACCCTACCTGCACTGTCCTACTCTCTGGATGGGGGCAGCTAGGTGGCACAGTGGATAAAACCAGGAAGATTGAATCAGGAAGACCAGAAAGATCAGAGTTCAAATATGATCTCAGATACTAGTTGTGGGACTCTTGGCAAGTCGCTTAATCCCTGCCTGCATAAAACTGAAGAAGAAAAGAGCAAACTTTTCCAGTAACTTTGCCAAAAAGATCCTATGGAGAGTTGGTCCATAGGTTCATGAAGAGTCAGATGTGACTGAACAACAAAAACTCTCTAAAATAAACTTAGAAGCTAAGAAGCTTCCCATTTTTATTTTCCTAATTGTGAGAAACAAACTTAAACCAATACTTACAAATATAGCTAGACCCTGATTAACAAATCCTACAAAATAATTACTGGTTTTTGAGTTCTCACTATTTGAAGTTACAGTTATGTAAAATATGATCATTGGTTCCAGCCCAATGGAAGCATTCATTGTGAATGAATAATTTAGCCACTTCTCAAGATTCATTATTTGAACTAATGAGGACCTAACTGTAAAATGAGAAAAGCAAAGGCTCAATCCTAAAGATTTTGAAAGCCTATCTAGACTTCAACCTGTTTCTCAATGCATTAATCTCTTCCATAATATCTCTAAGAGATGGTCATCCAGAAACTGCTTAACCACCTTCAATCCTGGGGGACTCACTATCTTGTTATGCAGTCCATTTCATTTTTTTGATAGCTTTGATTATTTGGAAGATTCTCAACATTGAGCCAAAACTATCTTCCTAGAAATCCCAATGTTTAATTGAACCTCATTCTTTACTCTGGAATCACACATAATAATAAGTTTAATCTTACTTTGCATGAGAGTCCTGTAAATGCTTGAAGACAATTATTAAGCCCAAAGCATATTTTCTCAGTTTAATTATCCTTCAGTTCTTCAACCATTCCTCATATGGCTATTTTCCTCTGCATGATCTGCAGTTTGCACCCCGCCCCCCTCTCTTTCTCCCTCCCACCTTTACCATCTTTCTTAGAATCAATACCAAGTATCAGTTCCAAGTCAGGAGAGTGGTAGGAGCTAGGCAATTGGGGGTTAAGAAGCTAGCCCCAGGGTCACACAGCTATGTCCAAGATCAGATTTGAACCCAGGACCTCCCATCTCCAGGTCTGGTCCTCCATCCACTGAGCTACCTAACTGCCCCTCAAAATTTTGTTTGTTGTTCATTTGTGTCTAACTTATTGTGACCCCATTTGGGGTTTTCCTGGCGAAGATACTAATGTCCTTTTCCAGCTCATTTTACAGATGAGGAAACTAAAGTAAATAAGGTTGAGTGACTTGCCCAGGTCACACAACTAGTAAGTTTCTTGAGGCCAGATCTGAACTCTGGAAAAGGAATCTTCCTGACTCCAGACCAAGCAAGCACTCTATCCACTGCATCATCTAGCCACATCTGCCAGTGTCTCTTTTAGTGCATGGCAACCAGAATTGTTTATAATTCTTCAGAAAAGTCATTTTTCATCTGGACATTAATTTTTATCATTGTAGTTGAAGATTGCAATAAGTTTGTTTTTTTTTATTTTAGCATAGTCATATTATTGGTTCCTATTGAGTTTGTGGTCAACTAAAACCTCCAACTCTTTTTTTTTTTTTTAAACCCTTGTACTTCGGCGTATTGTCTCATAGGTGGAAGATTGGTAAGGGTGGGCAATGGGGGTCAAGTGACTTGCCCAGGGTCATACAGCTGGGAAGTGGCTGAGGCCGGGTTTGAACCCAGGACCTCCCATCTCTAGGCCTGGCTCTCACTCCACTGAGCTACCCAGCTGCCCCCCAACTCTTTTTCATAAAAGATATTGTTTCCTCTGCCCTGCCTCTCTCCCCTACAGAATACCTGGCCTTTGCCACTGTTCTGAAGTCTCCTATAGAGAGCAGGGATCACTCAGTTTTTTATTTGCATCCCTAAGAGTTTAACCTAATGGGGACAGCTAGATGACTCAGTAGACAGAAAGCCAAGTCTGGAGATGGGAGGTCCTGGTTTCAAATTTGATATCAGATACTACCTAGCTATACCGGGCAAGTCACTTAACCCTTCTTGACTAGCTCTTATCTGTCTTCAGACTTGGAACCAATACACCATATTGATTCTAAGTGGCAGGTAAGGGTTCAAATCCCGTCCCCTCCCCTCCTTAAAAAAAAAACCCAGGATGGAGACTTAACCTCAAATCCAGGAAAACCTGAGTTCGAGTTCTGTCTCTGATATACAACCAGGTCACACAGCTAGGAAGTGTTTGAAGCTACATTTGAATGCAGGGCCACCCATCTCTAGGCTTGCCTCTCAAACCACTGAGCCATCTGGCTGCATCGGCCCACCCCCACCTCCTCCTGGTTTTTATAAATTTCCCCAAATCCTTTTATTTTCAGAGCCACAGAAAAGAATGATGATTCTGTTTCCTTAATAGCCAGCATATATATCTCTTTAAGATTTAGAAAACTCTTTGCAATATTAAATCGTCAAATTCCATCTCCTACTGCTATCCCTAGCTTACAATTGGGCTCAGCAACTTGCCCAGGATCACAGTTATAACTGTCAAGAGACAGGATTCCATCCCTGGTCTCAGGTAGCTTCCAAGGCTAGGGCACGGCCCATTATTATGCACCAGGAAGTCACTACCCCGCCTCTCCTCTTAATAGAAACACATACAGAAGGTTAGGTTCAAATGGGGACCTGGAGACAGCATAGTACAGTGGAAAAGCACCTTGAATTTGGAATGAGAGGACCGGGCACTGACCTGATTCTGTCCCCTTCTATCTTGGACAAATACGTGCCCCCATATGTGCCTCAATTTCCTCGTCTCTAAAATGAAAAGGTTAGACTTGATGACCGTCAAGATCCCTTTCAGCCTTAAATCGGTGACCCTCCGCCCCCACAACGAAGTCCCTTCCGACTTAGGAACTGAATGTAAGCATTCTGCCGGCTCCATCTCTCCCAGGCTTGGCACGAGCCATTCCACACCCAGAAAGAACCCCAGGTTGAGCCCCGCCCACTCCCGGGCCGCGTTCGGTCTCCCTGGTAACGCCTTGGCTACAACAGCAGTACTGAAGAAGTCGGAGGCGAAGTCAGAGGCTGACGGACCGTGGTGAGGCAGGAGCTCTATAAAACCAGTTGCAGGTAGATTTGGGCGGGGGCAGTCCAGGATGCTGGGCGTAGAGGGTGGCGGTGTTGGGGGACGGGACGGACGTAGTCTTCTCTTGGGGTGGCGGGTCCTAGAGCCAAGCGGGTCTTGAAGTCAGTTATCTGAGCGGCACTACCCACCGCCTGCCTAGTAGGAGTCCTCCCGTCCGGACTAGCAGAGACCCCCAGGGGCAGGCAGGGGCGGGGCTCATCTGGAGCTGAACAATAAGCCCAGGTGGGGAACTGCAAGGACAAAGAGAGCCACCTCTGAGAAGTTAAAGGGCCGGATGGGTTTAAGATCAGTTCGAATCCTGATTCCAGCTGATGACTACTCGTGGGCTCCAAGGATTCTTTTCACCTCTCCTAGCCTCAGACTTTCTTGGTGTGCAAAATAATGGGATTGAGCTAGATGCTCCCTGGGATTCCTTCCCGTCTGATTTAATGAGCAGACACTAGCAGTATGACCGTGGGCAAGTCACTTAACCCTATTTGCCTTAGTTTCCTCAATTGTAAAATGAGCTGGCAAAGGAAATGGTAAAGCACTTCAGTATCTGTTCCAAGAAAACTCCATATAGGGTCACAAAAAGTTGAACGTGGCTGAAACAACTGAACTATTACAAGTGGAATGGAAATAATGGAAAAGACACTCTTCAAACTTAACTTCAGTTACATCAAATCAAATGAGGATAGTAATAACCCCTTCCTCCCAAGCTTGTCGTGAGGATCTCACAAAATAATAATATATGTAAATCACTTTGCAAAATATAGAATACTATATAAGTCTGTGACCTGAAGTAAGAAATCAGGAGCAGGCTAATTAAACAAACACACAAAAACTTGGAAAGAAGTACATGAGAAAATGAACAGTGAAACGAGTAGAGCATTATACGTAGTTACAGATTTAATACTTGAAGAATTACTGGCCAATATTCTCCTCCAGAGAATAAAATGAAAAATGGAAACAGAGGACATCTTCTCTCCTCTCCCTCCCCTCTTCTCTCTGTTTGTGTGTGTGTGTGTGTGTGTGTGTGTGTGTGTGCGCGCGTGCGCTATATGATGCCTTCTATGATGTGGAGTGAGGAGAGAGGGACTGATATATTTGGAAATAAACTGTTAGTAAAAGTTACTTTGGCCTTAGTTTCTTCAATTGTGAAATAAGAGGGGTTGGACTAAATAAATAAATGGTTTTGAAAGACTTTTCCAGCTCTGAATCTCTGATTCTGCTGCTCAGTTTTTAAAAGAACTCCAGAGAAGAGAATTCATAGAATCTAGAGCTGAAAGGCTCCTCAGAAACTACATAGGCCAGCTTCCTCATTTTACAGATGAGAATATGGAGGTGAAATGACTTTGCCAAAGTCAACCAGGTAGTAAGATTCATAATATTTTTTATAGGCAAGACACTATGCTTACTGAATTAGTGCAGTTACAAAGATGAAAGAAGGGGAAGGAAGAGGAGAGGAGAGAACAAAGGAGAGGAGAAAAGGGAGGAGGAGAACTGGAGAAGGGAGAGGAGGGCAGTGGAAAGTAATGAGACTAACCTAAAGGATCTTAAATTCCCGTACCAGAGACTAGTATTCTTTGTACCATTACGGCTCTGATGTTCTGGGTCTCAGCTTTGATTGTGTTAAATGAAGACAATATGTAGTTACTTATCCTTGTCAAGTGTCTGATGGATTTCAGTGACTATTTCGTCCATGAGTAGTATTAAACAGAATGCCAACATGTTGTTAATTTTATAGAAATAACAGGGAATATAGAATTTAGAGCTATAAATTCACTTAATCCAACCACCTCATTTTACAGAAAAGGAAAATGATTTAGAAAGCTTAAGCAACTTGTACAAGGTTAGATATGAATAACAGAGCAGGGAAAGCCCAAGCCTCCCAAATCCAGCACTATTTCTTCTATATGCCATTTCTGCCTTTGGGTTGGCAGTTGTGATGCACATAACCTGATGAACATAAAATCAGAAAAGTGCTTTAGAAATGTTTTTGTTTTGGGTGGGGGGAGGGGGGAGGAGCTCAAAATTCCCAAGAACTTTATACTCAGGGTCAACTAGGTGGCTCAGGGTATAAAGTGCTAGATCTGGAGTCTGGACAACCTGGGTTCAAATCTGGCCTCAGATACTTCCTAGTTGTGTGACCCTGGACAAGTCACTTAACTATAATTGCCTAGCCCTTACAACTCTTCAGTCTTGGAACTGACACTTATATCAATTATAAAACAGAAGGCAAGAGTTTAAATAGAGTATTTTATACTCTATGAAGCACCATCAATCTCTAGTCCCTTGTGGCAGAAGGGTGTTCCAGGTTTCTTTGTTTTTCTTT
>NC_058133.1:330679291-330698490 GCF_016433145.1 Gracilinanus agilis
TTTTTTCCTTCCTTCCTTCCTTCCTTCCTTCCTTCCTTCCTTCCTTCCTTCCTTCCTTCCTTCCTTCCTTCCTTCCTTCCTTCCTTTCCCCTTGCCTTCCACCTTAGAATCAATACTATGTATTGGTTCCAAGACAGAAGAGTGGTAAGGACTAGCTGAGGGTTAAGTGACTTGCCCAGGGTCACACAGCTGGGAAGTATCTGAGGTATTATTTGAACCCAGGACAAGCTAGGAAGGTTTCAAGTATGGATCTGGTGATGAACACTCTGTTCTTAGAGATCCCATCTTTTACATTCAGAGAAGACTTTTACTGGAGGGTGATGAATTTAAAAAATAAATGGTCAGAACGACTCTTGAAAACTTCATACTAAGATTTAAAGGGGTTTTGGACTATCGTGGGAGGCCTTACCAACAATGTTGAAGCACAGATTCTTGATGTATTCACTGCAAGTAAGGCATTATACCATATGTAGGTAAAGAGATGATGGCCTCAGGGTGCTGAATGAAACATATAGTTTGGGGCATGTCCAATGTGGGAATTGATTTTGCTGGACACTAGAACTATTTGTTACAAAGGTTTTACCTCCCCTCTTTCCCTTCATGACAGGAAAGAAAATAAATGCTTAGAAATTTTTTTTCAAAATGAGATTATGAATAGCTGATCACAAACTATGGGTCTATTCCCTAAAGATGTGGCTAAGTTTAGAGACTCCTGACCAAAGATGGTTAGGCATCAGGCAATGAAATGTTTTTGGTT
Organism: Gracilinanus agilis; assembly: GCF_016433145.1. NCBI lineage: Eukaryota > Metazoa > Chordata > Mammalia > Didelphimorphia > Didelphidae > Gracilinanus > Gracilinanus agilis. The sequence goes on from NC_058133.1 coordinate 330,680,049, forward strand.
ACTGAAAACTCACGAGAAGCAACTAATTTGTTGTTGGGATCTGTGTTGGTAGGGAAGTATGGAGCTGACTAATGCCATAGATGACATTTTGCCACTCTTCTTTAACATTAGTAATATGAACAATTTTATTTATTAGACCGATGGCAATATTTTGTAAACTAAATGGTACTAAGGAGAGATAGATACAAAAGCACTGGATTAGAAGTCACAAGAACCTAGGTTTAAATCCCACCTCTGGTGCTCACTATTTGTGTGACCTTGGGCAGGTCTCCCTGTACCTCAATTTCTTCATCTATAAAATAAAGTGACTAGTCAGTGATTCTCAAAGTGGGCGCTACCGCCCCCTGGTGGGTGCTGCAGCGATCCAGGGAGGCGGTGATGGACGCAGGTGCATTTATCTTTCCTATTAATTGCTATTAACATTTTTTAAAAAATTAATTTCCAGGGGGCTAAGTAATATTTTTTCTGGAAAGGGGGTGGGAGGCCAAAAAAGTTTGGGAACCACTGGACTAGATGGTTCCCAAATTACCTTCCACCTGTAAATCTGTGTTCCTAAAAGTAAATGGAGTAGATCGCACATATATAGAGGAATGCCATGTTGGTGGAAATTCAGTTTTGAAGATTTTAAGAGACTTATCCTGAAGACATTGGAAAAATGGGTATAAATAGCCTTTATTAACCATTCCCTCTTGCTCCCCCCTCAGGTTCTTTCATGAGAATTGGAGGTTTTTTTCCCCCTGAGAAGAATAATTTCTATGGAGCATTTTTATCCTATGCTTCCCATTTTGACTAGTACGCTAGATGCTAACTTACATGCTGGCTTCATGACTGTGTTGCACATGAGAAATTAGAAGAATTTGAAGGAATCGATAAGTTAGGAATTGTCAAAATTGTCCTAAAAGAAAAGTTTCATTCATTTCTCCAAATTTCTCATATTATAAAATGATTTAACATGTGTAAAATGCTTCTTAAATGTTAAAGTACTATATAAATGCTATCAGTATTGTTAAATGTAATATTAGGGACAATCTAAGATTTTTATTTTTCAACTTTAAAAAAAGTTTCTCTGTTCCTTTTCACAGAGGTTACTGCTTTAGTTTCCCAGCAACTCCACCATCCATCATATACTTTTATGTCAATGATCATATGTATTTATCTCATAAGAAATAGAGTAACATGCCTCAAAGGAACTTTGTAATAATCAACTTATTATTTAAACGATAGGAAGAAATAATTATGTCCTTTATAGTCCACTGTAAATGATATCTCCACAACAATAAAATCGTTCATTAAAAGCTAATGAGGATAGCAAGTTTGTAATTGATAGCTATTCTTTCTTAAATATCATAGTGGAGAGAAAACTGAAGATAAAAATTTTTAATATAAAATTTAAAAATATGATTGTTTTATTTTACCAGGATGGCTGCTTACACTCAAGCTGAATGTGTTATAAAGAATATCATTCGAGAAATAGGACAAGAATGTGCACACTATGGAGAATCTGTTTCCGAAACTCTCGTGGCTTTTATGGTAGGAATAAAATAAACATTTTTTGTATTTAATATTTTATTCTCTTTGAATAATTGTATCAATTATCCTTAGAACCATGTGTAACATATTCCTGGATCACTGCTCAGCTTAAAATATATTAAACGGGCAACAGGCCCTGGAGACAAGAGGTCTTGGGTTCAAATATTACCTCAGACACTTTCTAGCTATGTGACCCTGGGCAGATCACTTAACACCAGTTGCCCAGTCTTCATTTCTCTTTCTGCCTTGGATATGATACTTAGTATTATTTCTAAGACAGAATATAAGAGTTTAAAAAATAAAATATATTGAACAGTGGGGAGTATAATAAAGAAAGAAACATCTTGGAGAGGTATAATTTCTGTATTTAAATATTATTTTTTAAAAAGATCTTATGAATTTGGATTGACTAGACGTCAATTTTCTTTACCTGAGTTGCAAGGACTGTTTTTGTTTTTATATTCCTTGTACTTTGAACAGTGCCTGATATATAATAAATGCTTAATAAGTAATTTTTGACTAAATTTTGTTCTTTTACAAGAAAATTTACTTATTTTTTAAATGTTCCTTGATTCGGTATTCATGTTCTAGTTATCCCTGAACAATAAATGCATTAAAATGAAATATACAAATGTCACTCAATACAAATTTTAATCATGAATTTCACCCTATTTTCCCACCCAATTTTCCAAAGTTTTTAATTTGAGTATAAATTATCAGATTATATTTCTATCGCCTCCTTTCTTGACCTTATGGTAGTATGAATATGGGTAAGCAGAAGCCACAGTTCTGAATAATATTCGAACTGAATAATTAGCACCAACTTATCAAAAGTCAAATGTTGCAACAAGATTAAAGACCAAATCCATACTCTGGTATTCCAGGTACTTCACGATTATCCCTTGTTCCCTAAATGCATTTAATTAATAGCATTTGTTAAATCAACAATCACTTATTAAGCATTTGCTTTGGGTAAGAGAGTGGTGCCAGGGGATATGCCAAGCCTGGAGTCAGGAAGACTCATTTTTCTGACTTCAAATCTGGTCTCAGACACTTACTAGCTATATGACTCTGGGCAAGTCACTTAACCCCATTTGCATCAATTTCCTCATCTATAAGATGAGCAGGACTAGCCACATTCAGAGAAAGAATTGTGGGAGGAGAAACACAGAAGAAAAACAACTGCTTGAACACATGGGCCGATGGGGATATCATTGGGGATGTAGACACTAAACGATAACTCTAATCCAACTATCAATAATATGGAATTAGATCTTAATCAGTGATACATGTAAAACCCAGTGGAATTGTGCATTGGATAAGGGGGGCTTTAAAGGGATTGTGGGAGAGGGAAAGAACATAAAATATGTAACTAGGAGAAAATATTCAAAATTTAAATTTAAATTAAAAACAATTTTAAAATATAAGATGAGCAGGAGAAGAAAATGGCATCCCATTCTTTGCCAAGAAAATCACATGACTGAAAACAACTGAACAAATGCAGCAAGAATTATGCTATGCACCAGTGATACAAATATTAGTAAAAAGAGAGGGGAAATTGGGAGTAAGGGGTTGAGTAGAATTGTGACTAAATCTGAAGCATGAAGGATAGATAGCTAGTCTGACTACTGACTCAAAATGGAGGTTCCAGGAGGAACTCACCATTAGGAGAAGATGGCTGCAGGAACAGAAGGAAAAGGCAAATCAGCCACAGTAGCAAAGTCTGCAGAGTGTGTCTTTGTTTGTGATGTTTCCCTACTGTATAATGCCCTATGGAGGCATATGTTGTCATCTTACTCATTAAAAAAAAAAACAACCCTTACCTTCTATCTTAGAATCAATGCTAATATATCAGTTCCAAGGCAGAAGAGCAGTAAGGGCTAAGCAATTGGAGTTAAGAGACTTGACCAGGAGCACTACAGTTAGGAAGTTCAGATTTGAACCCAAGACTTCCTGTTTCCAGGCCAAGCTCTCTATCTAATGAACCACCTAAATTGCCCTCATTCTACCCATTTTTCCAAAGTTCTATTCAAATGTCACCATGATGTTATATCTGATTTTTCCTATTGGATAATTTCTCCTTCATCTGATTTCATTATCTCCTTATATAGTTACCATATTTGGATTTGTGTTATATTTATCTGTGATATATATGTGTCTTATCTATCTCATCTAGGACTTTAATTCCTTAAGAGTAGGGTCTGTGCTTTATTTAGCTGTGTCTTCCGCTCAACCTTCAGCACGTTGCATGTAGTAGGAGTTTACTAGGTGATGTGTAAATGACAAAACCCCAGTCTCTCAAAAAAACATAAACCAATTTCATCACAATCATCCCATTTGCTAAAAGCTTTTTGCATCCTGTAGGTGAAAGCTGTGGTTTTGGATCCAAGCAATGGTTTCAACATGGATCGAAACCTTACCAGAGCTGATGTTCAGAAACTTGTTAAGGTAATTATAACTTCAGTCCTCAAGTTTGGGGTCACTTTCTCATTCTGTTTTAACTTATAGAGATGTTTCACTAGTATATTAATATCAACCTCATAGCATACCATTAATATCTCTTGATATTCACTTATTCTCTTTGTTAAAGAATCATCAAACTCAATCGTGTTATAATTGTCTACTATTATGATCAAGAGAATTTTTATGATTCAAATTGATACTGTGTGTTTTCTAAGGAGAAAGCTGAAATCAAAATAGAATCATCATCAAATGTTAGAAATAAAGTGGATATACCTTTGGAAATTGAAGAAAGCAAGAATTTGAGACAACTTTGATTTTTCTCATTATCTGTTCATCCTTTTGTAAAAATCAACTTAGCTATCTCATCTGTTTCTAAGCTATAAATTTGATTCTGACCTTCATGGAATGGATGAGAAGTAGACAGTCATAAACTTGTAGAGGAAGTATGTCTTAGGTTTTACACAGATTGGAGAAAGAAAATTTCTCCACTTTCTTACTAATCAATGGCACCAGAAGAGGGTTGAATATATGGACACCCTCCCTGAAGATGTGTGTGCAGGAGATGTTAAGGTCAAGGAAGGGGTAATTAAGGTGGGCATCTGGAGGTTTTCTTGCTAAAGTGATTTGGCTGTAGAAATCACATGATCTCCCATCATTTCCTAGGACCTATTTCTGACCTTTGGAAAGTAGTTTCTCATATGCTGTGAAAAAAAATAGCTGTAATGGTAGCTGACTAGTTACACTGGAATCCAATGGAGGAGCCTTCTCTGACTCAGTAAAGTGTATTTTCCCTGTCAGCTGAGTTGGAAGGGAAGATTTTAGACTAATGTAAAAAAAGTAATTGATACATAAACCAGTGAAGTATTTCATTGTTAACTACTATTCATAGTTTCTTGTTTTCCTTACTATTAGCATACAACTTATTCTAAGAAAGACAAGATCTGAAGTTGTGAGCTTCACTATTTAGAGAAAAATTCCATGTTTCAGAAACCGTAGTTAAAAGATATTCACTCATGCAATCATTTTTTTCTCTTTAGTTATGTGTTAATAGGCTACTGGACAAAAAAAATCCATCTCTGGACACAATTAAAATGCAAGTTTACTTTGATATGAATTACACAAACCGAGGTAATGTATTTGATACCCACCTTTAATAATAATATTTCATTAAGCTATATATTATCATAGCATATTTATAAAATTTCAAGAATCCTCATATCCAACCTTCTTGTTGTTGTTCAGTTGTTTCAGTTCTGTCTGATTCCTTGTGACTCTTTTTGGGGTTTTCTTAGCAAAGATATGGGTTGCCATTTCCTTCTCCACTGCATTTTGCAGATGAGGAATATGAAGTAAACAGAGGTAAGCTCAAGGTCACACAGCTAGTAAATGTCTGAGGCCAGATTTGAACTCAAGAAGATGGATGTTCCCGGCTTCAGACCTTGGCACCCTATCCACTATGCCACTTAGCTGCCCATCTTCCAATCTTGTATCTAATAAAAAATGCTTCCTAAAGGATTCCCTCAAAAGAAGTTGTTCCAATTCTGCTAAAAGACCTCCAGTACTTATGAACTCACTACCTTCTTCCATCAGCCCTTTTTAGCTTTCTGAGGAAGCTTTTCCTTACATCCACCTTAAATATGTCCCTTTGTATCTTCCACCAGCAGCTCCTAATTCTTCCCTCCAGGCTCAAATTGAGCAAATCTAACCACTTTTCCTTTAAATACTTGGAAACCTTCCCTGGCCTTCCCACCCTCTACAATTCTTCTCATCTACAGGCTAAACATCCTCAATTCCTTTGACTGAACTTCATATGACATGGTCTCTAGTTCCCTCACCATCTGGGTCACCCTCTTCTGAATTAACTCTAGCTCATCAATCTTTCCTCAAATGTAGTGTCCAGAACTGAACTTGGGTATGACATGAATATTACAGAGGATAGCAGAACAATCACCTCCATTGTTCTCCACATTATTCCTCCCTTAATGATGTAGCTTAGATCATTAGCTTGTTTGCTGCCATGCCACTGTTAACTCACATTAAGCTCGAAGACCAATCAAAACCTTTAGATCTTTTTCATGGGAAAGGAAGGAAGAGAGGAAGAGAAAGAGGGAGGAAGGAAGGATTAAATTAAATTAAATTAAAAGCATTAATAAGTATCCACTGTGCTAAGTTCTTTACAAATATTATCTCATTTGATCCTCACAACAACCCTAGGAGGTAGGTACAGATTATGCCTGTTTTACAGATGGGGAAACTGAAGTAGATGGAGGTTAAATGATTTTCCCAGGGTCACACAGCTAGTAAGTATCTAGATCCAATTTTGAACTCAGGTCATTCTGACTCTAGGCTCAGCACTTTATCTGGTGGTCCAACAAAATGATTGTCTAGCATTATTCCCCTGTCTTGTATTTGTGATGATTTTTTTAAACTTGAGTAAAGAACTAATTTACATTTATTCCTATTATACCAAATTTCATTTTATTTAATTCGATACATGACTTGCTCTGGGAACTCATTATTCCTATATTACCCCCACCTATCAATATCTTTGGGGATTTGGATTCAGTTGTCCTATATGCTTACCATTCCTCTAAATTTCATGTCATTGGGGGCAGTTTGGGGACTCAGTGGATAGAGAGCCAAGCCTAGACATAGGAGATCCTGAGTTCAAATTTGACCTCAGACACATCCTAGTTGAGTGACCCTCATTAACTTAACCCCCATTTCCTAGCCTTCAACTCCCTTCTGCCTTGGAACTAATACACAGTATTATTTCTAAGATGGAAAATGTTTTTTTTCATGTTATCTGCACATTTGAGAAACATACCATCATTGCCTTTATCCAAATCATTGATAAAAATGTTAATTATAATTAGCACCACAACAAGGATAAACACCTGGGACACTTCTGAACACTTTCTTCCAAGTTCTCTTCATTCAGTTCTTTGGATCTATTCATAGAATTTATTCTAAATCCATTCAACTCTTATCTAGCCTTTACCTGTCCATTTTTCCCATTTGCTAAGTATACAATTCTGTAGCATTCCCTGAACCACCAGACCAGTTTGATCCTAAGACAAAAGGTAAGGGTTGTTGTTGGTGGTGAGTTTTTTTTAATAATATGTTCCAGAATTTTGATGAGGATAGAAGTATGATTTGATGGTTTGTGGTTCTAAAGTTCTATTCTTGTTTTTTTAAAAAACCAAAGTATCTACACCACTTTATGTGCTGCCAGTTGGATGCTTCTACTTGGAAGACCTGTTAGCATTTCATACTCAACAAATCCAAAATGGAACTCATTGTTCCTCCAAATTCTGCCTCTCTTCCAAACTTCCCCATTTCTGTTGAGGGCACTACTAGCCTTTCAGTCACTTAACATTTTCAACCTTGAAACCAACCTTGATTCTTTCCTCTCTCTCACCTCTTAGACTGAACCAGTTACCAAGTGAGAACGAAGGCAGCTATAGCTCAGTGGTTAAGAGTACTTGACCAGGGAAGGGATTTGAATCATTTCTGCTTCTTGCTTTGTTGATTCTCACCCAAATGCTCTCTGTCAAATTTCCTGGACTCCCTCTGAGTATATCTTTGTAATAGTGTTGATCATTCCCACCTTCTCTAACTCCTTTTTATCGATTTTGTTTCTCTTGAAGAAGTTATAGCTTTTACAGCTATGTATCAATAATAATTCTCTTCCTTTCATATCCCACCGATTAGGTCAAATGCACCTCGATATTACGGTTCCCCTTCACCCTTTTATCACCCATTCTTTATACATTTGTTGATAGAAAAGCAAATTTAAGGTTTTTTATTACTAACTCTCTTTTTGGCTATTGTGGCCTTTTCATTCCTGGTCTTCTCTTTTATTCATCCTATGTTGTACTGGCTATTTTTTGCAATAAGAGAATTCCCATAGCCTCCCCATCCCCACTTCCCTTTTCACTGTAAAGTCTATGTTATTGGATCCACTGGATTTGGCAATTATTTTTCCTGGCCCTTCTTAGTTGCACTATTCCCTGTATCATCCTCTATTTAAAATCATAGTTTAGAAATTTTGCTCTCAAACACTGTCTTCTTAGCCACCTGTTCATTTGTCAAAGCTTCCTTTCTTTCCTGAATTCCCTACTTGCAAGCACCAGGAATAATGAAAATACTACCTGTGCCCCAGGTCTTTATTATTTCTCCTCCATATTTCATCATCTTTAGCAATGTTTCCTAGACTCCTTGTTGTTGATCAGTTGTTTCAATCGTATCTGACACTTTGTGACCCCATCTGACATTTCCTTGACAAAGGATACTGGAGTGTTTTGTCATTTTCTTCTCCAGTCCATCTTACAGATGAGGAATCAGAGGCAAACAGGGTTAAGTGACTTACCCAGGGTCACACAGCTAGTAAATTTCTAGGGCCAGATCTGAACCTAGGTGTCCCACTATCCATACGACTTTGAACAAAGAAGTTAGACACCTCTCCTTGGTTTCCTCATCTGTAAAATAAGAGAATTGTACAAGTCATATAATCTCCCTGGGCTTTAATTCCCTTATGAAATGAGGGGATTTGGATGAAATGGTTTCTAAGGTCAATTCAAGCTGTAATTCCCTCCTAGGGTATGCTGGAGCTGGCTTATACCTGCAGGAGTATATTGTTAAATTTTCAGTGTGAATATTCACACTTTAGAAATTGGTAAATGGTACAAATTAGGACTTGATTTGTTATTTTGTTCATTGTCTAGGCTTAAGAAAGTAATGGAGAATATATTAATAATGCAGTTTAAACTTAAAAGTGTCTTAAGTATACCCACCCAGCTAATTGTTAAACATTTACCAGCATGCCATTCTTATGATGATCTCACTGTTTAAAGAGTTAAGTTACATGATCTCGAAAGTCCCTTTTAGTTTCAGGAGCCTATATCCCAATGATCTTTGACTTATATACGATAATTGGTATTATTAATTATGAACTTGATCAAAGAGAATAGATAAGTGACAAAACAGTCTGAGTTTCTTGCCACATACACTGCCTGAATAAATAGTAGAATGATGTGATTTTATATTTTTATTAATGTTCCTCCACAGAGATTGTCTTTTTTTCTTAGAGCTTCCATTCTTATTTGATAGAGTTTTCTGAGTATTATATGACCATCTCCCACATTGTACAGAGAGCCCTGAAATTGGAATCAGAAGACCTAGATTTAACACTCAGCTCTGATATTTGTTAGTGATAAGGGTTTTACTTCAAAGTTCTCCCACATCCATTTGACCTTTGAGTAAATTACTTAACCTCACTGGACCTCTGTTTCCTCAATTATAAAATGTGGATCATAACACTACTCCAAAAAAATAGTACCATAAGAAAATGCTATAAAATGCTATATAAATTCAAATCATTATTATCTTGCCAAAATACATCAATTAAATCACAATGAAGAATAGTCTGGTAGTGACATCACCTTGAAGTTGATTTTTTTTGACTGCATGGTTTGTTTTTACTTTAAATGATAAGGATTAAGAAATATGATGTTAGGGACCAGCGAGGTGGCTCAGTAGAGTCAGGCCTAGAGATGAGAGGTCCTAGGTTCAAGTGTGACCTCAGACCCTTCCTAGCTGTGTGACTGAGGCAAGTCATTTAACCCTCATTGCCTAGTCCTTCCCACTCTTTCACCTTGGAACCGATATTTAGTATTGATTTTATGATGAAAGATAAGGGTTTAAAAAAACATTAGTGAGGAAGGAAAAAATGCCATCACCCCATCTCAGTTTTGATGTGAAAGAAGGAACTAAAATATTAGTTATGTGAAAGATGTTTTATTTTTCCTTTTCCAGGAGAGTTCCTTGATGAACATCATCGAGTCCTAGAATCCAGACTAGGCATCGTTAGCAGAGAAATCACAGATAATCGGGCCCGTACTCGAGAAGAATTAGAGAGCCTTTACCGGAAGATTGTCAGCTACATTTTACTGCGTTCTGGTCTTGGATCACCTACTGATATCAAAGTTGTCAGAGAGGCAACAGGTGAATAATAAAAATCTTTTACAATCTTTGGTGGTGGGTGGAGGGAGTGGTTTAAATTTGTTTTTATAAGTGCTCAATTTGAAGTCTTAGGGAATCTTATTTATTCACAAAAGAAATAGAAAATAAAAGGAAATGAAAAACCCACCTTTTACTGCTCTCTCCGAAAATATAAATTTTAACCCCAAAAGATTCATCTCTAGAATGTAAAATGTTGTTGTTGCTCATTTTCTTAGAGACATAGATACTTGAGCATTTGTTATATCATGCTAGAGGAGAGCACTCACAGTCAGGAGATAACCAGGGTGAGAATTATCTTATCACTTGAAGTGGGGTGAGAACAATAATATCTTACTGAGTATTTTATTATCAGGAATCTTGTCCCCCTACTTCCATCTAGTTAAACGTAAAATATATGGATCAAACTTTTCTTTGCTATTTTGTTGGTTCCATGGTTTCATCAGAGTGTGTATCCTCTGTTGTTGTTCAGTCATTTTTCAGTTGTGACCTTATCTGGAGTTTTCTTGGCAAAGATAATGGACTGATTTGCCATTTCCTTGTCCCCTGAATTTTGCAGATGAGGAATATAAGGTAAACTGGGTTAAGGTGACTTGCCCAGGTTGGCATTCTATCCATTATGCTACCTAGCTGTCTACCTAGCTCCTTCATTACAAACTTGAACCCTTCCATGCTTTTCCATCCTGGACGAGTCTTATTTGACTTTTCCTATGAATTATCCCTAAAAGTTCAACCCATTGTTTTGAGGACCTTCTTTTTGTCCTTTTAATAAAATCACAATGTAGATATTCTTTTACTGTTTCAGTGTACTATTTGGGTTATTGATTTGTCATCTCATTTCTATTAAATAACCAGGTCACCTATCTTTCTAATCAGCTATATCTGATTAGATGTCTTCTTTTTGTTTGAAAATTATAGACCAATTTTATTAATTAATATGGATGCAAAAATCCTAAATAAAATACTAGCTAGGAGACTACAACACTACATCAGAAAGATTATACACTGTGGCCAATGATACAAATAAAATTGATATAGAAGGATATAATTAATGATATTAGGGTTTTATTGTAATCCATACTGATAATTTTAAAAAACTGCTTGCCTGCTAAAATCTAATTCAAATGCCCTGCCATACCTTCCCCCCTGGCTGCTTCCTAGGAAAGAAAGCATCCCAATCAAGTTCTGAGACTTTATACCTCTGTCTACATAATCACACTTCCTGCCCACCTGTATTACACAAGAGAAATTATGGGAAATGTAGTTTTCAAGTCCCCTAAACATCCATAGGAAGTTTATACCAGAGACCTCAATATTAAGTTCAAGGATCCCAAATTTTCAATATCATACCAAACAGGATTTATATGAGGAATACAGTGATGGTTTAATATAAGGAAAACCATCAACATCAGATTAATAACAAAAGTAATAAAAATCATATGATTATATCAATAGATGCAGAAAAAGTCTTTGATAAAATGCAATACTCATTCTTATGAAAAACACTTGGGAAGCATAGGTATTAATGGGATTTTTCTTTTTGATTAGATGTCTATTACTCACTTCATTTCTAGCATGTGAGTTATCATTGATAATGTGGCAGCCTCTTTATGTTTCCCATGCATTTTTCCATTGCTCTTTTAGGTATTTGGAGTTTTAATTCCAAGATTCATGACTCTCTAGAATTACCAAAAGAATATCAAAGTTAAAGAGAGAAGTCTTTATGGAAACAAATGGTTCATGTTCATTTGAAAGAACTTCATAATTTCCTTTTTTTTTAAGACACTTACTTTCCATCTTAGAATCAATACTGTGTATTGGTTCCAAGGCAGAAGAGTGGTAAGGGCTAGGCAATGGGGGTTAAGTGACTTTCCCAGGGTCACACAGCTGGGAAGTGTCTGAGGCCAAATTTGAACCCAGGACCTCTCATCTCTAGGCCTGGCTCTCAATCCATTGAGCCACCTAGCTGCCCCCTGAACTTCATAATTTCTTAAATGTGATTTTTCCTAATCAGCTAGCCCTACTTATTTCTGGGCCTTACTTGATTTCTTTCCAATAGCACCTGTCTATAATACACACACACACACACACACACACACACACACACACACACACACACACAAATATATATATATACCCATTGATAGATGAATGCCATGGATTATCTACATTAGCTTTATTCCATCATATGGGGAACATGAGAGGGCTATTTTGTTTGCTTTTGTTTTTTATAAATCAACTTTATTTTTCTAGTATGACTAGTTATAGATTTCTCTTTCGTATTACTCTGGATTTTGCTAAATATATCATGCTATTCTAGGGCTTGCTGCAATAAATTCAATATATGTGAATGATCCCATTTGGATACATCAATAGAGTGGGCATTTGTTCAAATCTCACATAGGACTTCTTCTGTTATGCCATTAAACAGATGATGAATATATATGTAATGTGATGTTAACATACATTGGATCACTGAGCAATTACCTCCACAACCCCAACTGTTATAGTATCCTATATTATTTCAGGGTATTCTTTGATAATGATGGCTTGTTGGGGAAGAGCCTTCAAGGTAGCTTTGATCTGCTAATTCTTTTAAAGTACTGACTATGTTCTTTTCCATCCTTTTGGAGTTTTCTCTTTGAGATATCTTGAGAATGAATACATAAACAATTTTTAAAATGTTTTTACCTGAAGCCTAGATTTTTTTTCTGTATCTTTTTGGTCAGGTCCAGCTGCTTTTTCTGACTTTATCTCCTTACTTGCTATTAAAACTTCTTCCCATAATACATCAGATATTGAAGTTGTAGAATCTCAATATAGAATAGAGGTTGCATTAATGTCACGAAAGATAATATATCACTAAAAATGCCAGTGGGTATATTCTACTGTACATGTATTTCTTGCCCTCTTTTTCTGCCTTCCTCTACAAAAAATACGCTCAAGACCTTAGATGGATTGCATTCCAATCTCTTTGCTGACTCATTTCTCCTTAATTGCTTTTTCTTTTTTTCTGAATTGGTATTTGCTCATTAATCTCAGTAGCATCTCACCATTCTCCTCTGTAATATGTTAAATATAGTATTGACAACAAATGGTCAATCAGTCTCCATAAAGATAATTGCATCTTATCTGCTAATATCTATTGTAAAGGAAGCTGATTGACCATTTGATAAAAATATTTATTATAAGTAGATGCCCTGTAAAAGGGTGAAAAAAAAAGTGAAACCAGTTTCACTAAATCTTTTATTTGCCTCTCAAAGAAGAACCTATGAGCTCTTCTTTCACTTAGGTGCCGTTCCTTTATACTCTGTGGTTTCATTTATAGCTCAAATCAGTATTGATATTGTTCACTTCTTATAATACTATGCCAACTCATTGATCATAGAAAAATTACTGCACTTTAGGAGCAGCAAATATTTGCAGACAGCATTAAGGCTATCTTTACAATTCTTACTAACTTATGCTTCCATTTATGTAACTAAATTCTGTAACTAAAACTGAAGAAGGGAATTTTACAGGGATGTGGACTATTTTGTATTTTTATTCATTTTTCAGATGATCATGGCTAATATAAAAACATGTGGTGTCCATATATAATATAAAAATGTAATATAGAAGCCAGCCTTCTGATAATGAGCCTTTCTATGCTTATCTAGTTCACACATTTCAATTCCACAAACATTTACGAATTACCTACAGGAAGCAAAGTACTGTGGGTAGGAATTAGTAGAGATACAAGGTTAGATAAAATTAGTCTTTGCTTGAATGGAGCTTTATTCTAAAAGGGAAATAAATTACTCATATACACATAACTATAACAAACAATATCACATAGCAAGTACACTAAAGAGCTGCAAAACAAGATGCTATGGAGTTCTGTGGTAGAAAAGATTGTTAAGTGACAGGGAAAATCAGAGAATGCTTCTTGGAGGACGTATTTTAATTGAACTGATGTGAGTGAGAAAGTGAAGAGAGAGAAGGGAAACACATTCAAGGCATAAGGAACAGTGTTAGCAAGAGCACGGGAGTAGGAAAATACAGGTTTTCTTTGGGTGAGAAAGTAACCTAGTTTTTCCATACATAAAATACTACACGTATGAAGGCAATATGAGATAAGATTGGAAAAGCAGAAAGAGACTATTGCTAGATTATAAAGGGCTTTAAGTGTCTTGATAAGGAAGTTGGACTTTATTTGAGAGGTATTAGGGAGCCATTGAAAATTTTTGATGAGAGCAATGGCACGACTATAATCCTTAGGGTTAGATACATGATTTGTTAATAGGTTAGTGTTTAATACTACAATGCTTAGTATATAAGTAGGTGGTAATTGACTGAAACCTTTAAACTTTATGGCATCTGCCAATACTTGTGGGATTGCACTCAGATAGTATAGGGCTATGATGGTGAACCTATGGCACACAGAGACCTTCCTGTGGGAATGTACATCTTCACCCACAAGAGTTAGTTATTAGAAAGGCAGAGGGACTTGGATGGAGCTTCTCCCTTACCCCTCTCCATCATGCCTCTCTGCCCCTCTGCCCAGCAGCCCAGTGGAAGCCCTGACTCCCTCCCCTGAGCAGAGCACTCGGGCCTCTCCCTCCTTTTCTCCCTTCCCTGTCTGGGGTATAGAGGTGGTGGTGGGGCAGGGCATGCATGGCACATAGTCTGGGGGTGGGGCGTGGCACAGACTCTAAAAGGTCACCATCACTGGTATAGGGGATAGATCTGAACCAGCTTCATACTACAATGAAATATCAAAAATAAGAATACTATCCTACCTCCATTATAGCCCTCTTAATCCTCATTGTAACATGGCGTTGAACCTGGATTCTCAAAAGCTATACCAACTGACTATGCTCTGGCAGGTCTAAGGGTATATTGGAGCCAGCCCTAACCTACTTGAACAAGCTAATTATTAAAATTTCAATGTAAGCATTTATACCTTGGAAATCAGGAAATGGTACAAATCAGTGCTATTCTTTATTGATTATCTAGACTTAAGACAGTGATAAAGAAAATGTTATAATGCCAAATAATCATAATTGTATGTTGTGTGTACAATTATTTTTCCTGAGAGCTAATGGCTAAATATTTAGTAGCACAGCCAGGCATTTCCTAGTAAGCTAGAAAGTCTTTAGGTCTAATCTTGTTAATGGCATGTATATCAGTTATCCAAGTACAGGTACAGCCTAGTTAAGTTCTGAAAAGTATTACCCACCAGATTGGTTCAGAGGGTGATGATCTTTTTTGGCCACAGCAATTCACAAGACTACCTACTAAATTATAAAGGAGTCGTGATTTGAGGTTTCAGAAAGATTGACCTAACTGGATGAACACACAGAACTTTAAATTAGTGAAATATATATACTATAACATAGTATATGGATAAAACTACATGGAGGAGGCAGATATGGTATGGAGATAAAAAAAACTATTAAAGTAGGATCTCATTTTAAATTAATTCAACACATGCAAATTCAAGTATATGCAATTGGCAATTGAAAAATATCAAAGCAGAAAAATATCTAAAACAAATTAATTACTTGCTAAATCCATGCCATTTTCCCAAAAGGAATAAAGTCTTGTAGCAGTTTGCCCAATCACGTTCCTTCTCACTCTTAAGAAGCATTACTGTGAATCATCATATTGTTTTGCACCAAATATTAGTTCTTGCATCAGTCTGTCCTAAATTTTTGCTTGTAACAAGTCATGTCCCCATCAGATCATGTCTCCATGATCAAAGGGGAAGACAAATTTAGATGGCAAATTGAGATGCATGTGTACTCTAAACTTTAGGATATAGGATTTCAGAAAATTCAGAGAAAAGATATCTGTGATTCCATGGACTGAACTTCTCAGTTCATTTAGATTTGAGTCAGCTCAAGAGGAACAGGAAGCTCTAAAGAGTGAAATCCTTTATCAATCACCAGTGATTCTGATGAAGAGAGAGAGATGGAAAAGTTGTCTAAAATATGAATGTTTTATGAGGAAAGCTTTCTACTGGATTCTTCTTTTTTTAAAAAAACATGTAAGAAAAGATGGAAGTGAAAGCACTTAGCTAAGGATGAAGATAAAAATGGCTCTGTAAACACAATATCAATAAAGTTAAACTTGCAAAATACTAAGGATAAGAAAGCCTCTAAGGGGAGGCTTTCTTTTTTCTACATTGAAGACGAGAAGAACAATTGACTTATAGCTTGGGATGGAAAAGATGAATGGTCAAAAAGGAAAATAAAAAGCAAACTATGCAACCCTTTTACTTCCTCTCTAACAAGGAGAATAATAATCAAACTGGAAATGATGGAACAAAAACTGTTGAAGGAACTGGAAGCCAAAATAAATGAGGAGTTGGTCAAAGAACACTTTCCTACCTTAAATGAATTCAAGTCACTTGACATGGATGAATTCTTTTGAAAGATATCACCTATTTGATAATTTCTTCAAATATATACATTTTCCTTCGTGGATCAGCTTGGTGTCATTACTGTTATGGGTGAATTTGGGAAAGATGTTAGGTTAAAGGGGATTTGGAAGGGAGCTTGTCAGGGACTTGCTAGGTAGATAATATGAGTTGCAGGTAGGATGTAATGTTGAGATTCAGGATATAATATGAGGCTGAAGTCAGGGAGTATAACACTGAGGTAACAAAGATCTCCAGGGGAGGATGAATTAATCTAAACAGGCAAAGAACAGCAGGCGTTATAAACTAGGACTTAGACTAAAGACAAACTCAAGGGAAATAGACTGATTGAAGTTAACTACAGTCTTTAGTTAATTTCACAGGAAGGGACTTGTTTGAAGTTACACCTTCCTTCAAGATGGATACCCTGGCTTTCCTTCAAGCCCAGAGTATGTTGATTCTATTCTTCTTCTTCCCCTTTCTTACTAATTAACTGACAAAGTAACTAACAGGTCTGTTTAAACACAAAAGGGGTTTATTGTCTTCTCAGGTTAAAATTTCAGGTAAAAGGAATTAAAGGAAGCCCTAACAGTTGCTTAAAGAAACCTCAGGTTGGGGAAGGGAAGCAGAGATGGGGTTTGAGCAAGGTCCTGCCCTGACTCAACTCTCAAGGTAATCTTGAAATCAAAAGGGATTATAATGATGACTACCTAACCTCTCTAGATAAAGTACTGCAAGAGTATAGCTGAACCCTCACAGATTTGAAACTACTCTCTGATTTAATCTCTTTATTCACTCCTCACAGACATTTAGGTAAGGGAAGGAAGGTAGGGAAATGAGGTAGAGTATGGAGATAGAAAGGGTTTATCTAAATTAACAAATCTCAAATAAATACTTCAAAACTAGGCTAAGTTTCAATCTCAAGCAGGAGAAGAAGCAGCTCAGCGGGCCCTGGTTTTCTCTCCACGAGGTCCCAGGTCCAACTGAAACTTTCTTCCAAGATTCTAAACTCTTAACTGACATTAGAATTCAGCCAAAGCCTGCAAAAACTGCTCAGACTCCCTCTCTCTGTACTACATTACATCCCAAGTCCAATTGTAAGAGATAGAAAAATCCCATATGAAAGAACTGTAGATGATCTAAAATATCTGGGAGTCTGCCTGCTAAGACAAACCCATGAACTATATGAATACAAAACACTTTTCACACAAATAAAGTCAGATCTAAACAATTGGAAAAACATTAATTGCTCATAGTTAGACCTATGAGCAATATAATAAAATGACAATTCTACATAATTTACCTATTCAGTGCCATGCCAATCAAACTACCAAAAGATTATTTCATAAACCTAGAAAAAATAATAAAATTTCTCTGGAAGAGCAAAAAACCAAGAATATCAAGGGAATTATTGAAATAGTATGAAGGAAGGTGGACTGGCTGTGCTGAATCTGAAACTATGTTATAAAGCATCAGCCATCAAAATAACCTGGTACTGGCTAAGAAATAGAGTAGTGTATTAGTGGAATAGATTAGATACTCAATATGACCATAGTCACCTAGTGTTTGACAAACCTGAAGAGCTAAGCTTTTCAAAAAATTCACTATTTGACAAAAACTGCTGGGGAAACACTATGGCAGAAACCAAGCATAGACCAACAACTCTTGCTGTGTACCAAGAAAAAGTCAAAATGATTACATGATTTAGAAATAAAGGATGATACCTTAAACAAATTAGGGGAGCACAAAATAATTTATCTCTCAGACCCATGGATAAGGGAAGAATTTATGATCAAACAAGATATAGAGAACATTACAAGATGTCAAATATACAACTATGACTACATTAAATTGGAAACGTTTTGCACAAATAAAATCAATGCAGCTAAGATTAGAAGGGAAACAAAAAACTGGGGAAAAAATTTATAGTGGCTGACTGTGACACACACATACAGAGAGAGAGGGAGAGAGAGAGAGAGGGAGAGAGAGAGAGAGAGAGAGAGAGAGAGAGAGAGAGAGAGAGAG
>NC_058133.1:330703490-330721322 GCF_016433145.1 Gracilinanus agilis
TTAATCCTTACCTTCCATCTTGGAGTCAATACTGTGTATTGGCTCCAAGGCAGAAGAGTGGTAAGGGTAGGCAATAGGGGTCAAGTGACTTGCCCAGGGTCACACAGCTGGGAAGTGTCTGAGGCCAGATTTAAACCTAGGACCTCCCATTGTGATAAGAATTCACTATTTGGCAAAAACTGCTAGGAAAATTAGAAAGCAGTCTGGCACATTAGATTGGCATCTTATACCACAACATGCTCGAAATGGGTACATGACTTAGATGTAAAAAAGGTCACCTCATAAATGAAGGATGAGCAAATAAATTAGGGACTGTTTCTTGACCAAACAAAGGATAGAGTGGTTGATGGGAAACAACATGGACAATTTTGATTTCATAAATTTGAAAAAGCGATTGCACAAACAAGACCAATGCAATTAAAATTAGAAGGGAACCAATAAGTTGGAAAACATCTTTATGGCAAGTTTCTTAGTAAAAATTTGATACCCAACTTATATAAGGAACTGATTCAAATTTATAAAGACAAGCATTATCCCCAATAGGTAAATGGTCAAATTATATGAATAGGTAGTTCTCAAAAGAAGAAAAGCAATCTATTGACAATTATATAAAAATATTCCAAATCACTAGTAATTAGAAAACTGCAAATTAAAACAGCCTTGAAGTTCCACTCCACAGATTGGCAAATATGAAAAAAGGGAAAATAAGAGTTTTTAGAGGGTGTGTACATGGAAAAATACCCTAATGTACTGCTGGTGTTGCTATAAATTATTAAGCAATTTGTAACTGTACTTCTGAAGCCATTAAATTAAATGGATGTGATGGGACAAAAAGGCATTTATAAATATTTGCTATATCATAAACACTGTGTTAAAGCAAATGCAAAAATAAACACTGTGTTAAAGCAAACGCAAAAGCAAACATAGAACTTCTCCTGAAATAAGAAGGAAGGAAACAAGCATTTATTGAGGACCTACTATGTGCTAGGCACTACTATGTGCTTAAAATATCATCTTATTTGATCCTTATAACAACCCCCAGAGATAGATGCTATTATTATCAGCCCTATTTTATAGCTGAGGAAACTGAAGCAGACAAAGTTTAAGTGACATGTCCAGGTTTATAATAACTAGTAAGTGTTTGAGTGTGGATTTGAACTAAAGTCTTCCTGACTTAAGGCTTAACAAACCCTCTGCTGTACCATCTACCTGCCTTTACATTCTCACATTCTACACTCTTATATTCTAACGGAGAAGACAATACCTAAAGAAAGTGGTGACAAGATAGCCATTTTTTTTTTAATTTTTTAAACCCTTAACTTCTGTGTATTGACTTATAGGTGGAAGAGTGGTAAGGGTAGGCAATGGGGGTCAAGTGACTTCCCCAGGGTCACACAGCTAGGGAAGTGTCTGAGGCCAGATTTGAACCTAGGACCTCCCGTCTCTAGGCCTGGCTCTCAATCCACTGAACTACCCAGCTGCCCCCGCCATTTTTTACAATTTGGAAACTACAGGAATAGTGAATAAAACCATGGGGGAATAGATTGATCTACCCTTTCCAGGGAGATTTGAAGGGTTGTTTTGATTTTGACTCAAATTAGAAAGCTGTAGGGAGAGGGAGGAGGGAGCAAAAGATATGTACTCAGCAGCAAGTGTGAAGATCAAAGATCGTTGGGGAGGGAAGTGAAGCAAAGATGGAACTGGACTTAAATGTAGTAAGTCTCATTCAGGACAAGCCCTTTTGTGGTTCTCCACCTTTTAGTTATCATTCTGATCATTAGTACTGGTTGTAGTGGAACCTGTGAAACCATTTTTTTTAGGTGCTGTGACTCCATGATTTGTTTGAAAAAATGGAACCAACCTAAGGGTCATAGAGGAACTAAGTTTTTTTCTCTGTTAGACTGCTACTATTTTATTATTATTTTTTAATTTTAATTTTGAATATTTTCCCATGGTTATATGTCTATTAATTTTTTAACAGTGCCTGCTATTCTGAATGAAGCTATTCCAGCCACCACCCAACATATTGATGCACAGCTTCAAACTTCTCAGGAAGAGGCATACCAATACACAGCTATCTTGGAGAAATTGTTAGAGAACCCACTTAAAATGAAAGAGCTTGAAGACTTAAAGATAAAAGAAGCCCTGTTTAATTTGAGACAATATGAGATTTTCCTTAATATAATTTTGGTGAGTCGTTCAAATTGGCATTCTCAAAAGTAACAGTATACTTTGTGGAATTTTAGTAAGGCATTGATTTTTAAGGGGATGTTTGTAATAGTTATGCTGTTTCAATAGACTGAAAATAATGAAGATATCACTTATTGAACTGAAACTATGTACCTTTAGTTTCTTTTAAATGTGTCAGTTTCTATGATCAGGGCAAATGCAAGAACTAGTGAAAAATTGTTCCCTCTGATATTTGAGAACCCATTTATAGATCTCGGCATTCTGACTAAGGGACTGGAAATTTAATTTGGAATTTTCCTGATTTATCAATTGGTCTTTCCCAAAGCCAAACTCACAAATGAATTAATAATCTACTGACACAAGAAGTTAAACCCAGAGTAGTATGGTTTTACTAAACTACAAATTTTTTAAAAGATTTAATTTAGAAAATTTTAAATGGAAAAAAATATCTATATTCTCTCCCTCATATCTCTCCCTGACATAGGAGGTGTCTGGGAGGGGTGGGGGAGGAAGAAAAGCAAAGCAAAAACCTTCAAATATACTAGTCAAACAAAACAAGCTTCTACATTGGTCATGTTTTTAAAAAATCTAATTCTGTACCTCGGGGCTGCAGATTTATTGATATATATCTATATCTATATCTATACATATATTTTTTTAATCCCTTACCTTCCATCTTGGAATCAATACTATGTATTGGTTCCAAGGCAGAAGAATGGTAAGGACTAGGCAATGGGAGTTAAGTGACTTGCTTAGGGGTCACACAGCTGGGAAGTATCTGAGGCTAGATTTGAACCTAGGACCTCCGGCCTGGCTCTCAATCCACTGAGCTACCCAGCTGCCCCCTATTGAGCTATATTTGAATGAACTGAACACATTTGTCTACTAGTTATGTACAGCTGTCTCAGGCAAGTTATTCTACTTCTGTGAACCCCAATTTCCTTACTTGCAAATCTGGTATAATGGCTATTTTATTGCAGATCTCATAGAGTCTTTGTCAGGAAATTGCTTTGTAAGCCATAGAATGCCATGGTAATATAAACACAAACATATTCACAAGATCAGTCTTGTGACTTATTAGATTGAAACTGTCTCTAGCAAAATGAAGTGTGGAATTACAGAATTTAAAGAATTTTAGCATTGAAGGGATCTTAAGACCTTTATCTAGTTTGGTCCATATATAAGTAAATATCCTCTTTAAACCATTCCCAGCATTGATATCTATCCTTCCCTTGGAGACCTCCAGAGAAGGGGATGGGAGCTTGTTGAAGCAGCTTATTTTTCATATCTCTGATTGGTAGGAAGTATTTCATTATACCTAGCCTAAAAATACTTCTCTATCACTTTTCTCTATTGCTCCTGGTTCCATCATCTGGCACTAAGCAAAACTAGTTTAATCTTGAATGTAGACTGAGACTTTTTTTTAACATGACCAGTTGCTTGACTGTGTATTTTTAGAAATGTTTGTTTTTCTTTTCTTTCTTTTTTACCCCCCTGCATAGGACGGACCTTCAAATACTCAAGGAATTCTCTCATATCCTTTCTAAGGTTTTTTTTTAAACTTGTCTAACTTCCCAGTTGTTTCCTTTGATTTTTATTTTATGTGATGCCTTCTTTTAGTATTTTTTTTAATTAACAAAATATATGTTCTCTCCTTCCCACTTTCCTGCCTCTCCCATTGGGAAAAAAAGAAAAGCAACACCATTGTAACAAACATGCACAGTCAGACAAAGCAAAGTCCCACATTGACCATGTCCAAAAAAAGTCTCATTCTTTATCCTGAGTATTTGACATAGTTTTAAGGGCTTTTATGTTCTAATTCCTTTCTCTGGATACCCAAAAGCTCATTTATTTAGAGCTGGAACACCATCTAGTCTGATTTTATAGATGAGGAAACAAGTGGAGAGGATAGGTAGTGATGTTTTTTTCTAAAATATAGTGCCTGGGTGGCAGCTAGGTGGCTCAGTGGATAGAACACCAGAACTACAGATAGGAAGTACTGAGTTCAAATGTGACCTCAGACACTTCCCAGCTGTGTGACCCTGGGCAAGTTACTTAAACTTGATTACCTAGCTCTTACTACTCTTCTGCCTTGGAATCAATACTTAGTTTTCATTCTAAGACAAGAAGATAAGGGTTTAAAAGAAAAAGAATATCTAGAAGAAACAAAATAAGATCTATTAAGTGGAATAACTAGGAAGGAAAGAGTGGAAAGGAAAATTAATACTTAGAACAAATAGTGGCAAACTTTAATTAAGAATTAAACTCCCTGAAAATTAAAATGGGTCTCACACACGCAAAAAAATGATTCCATGAGCATTCCTCCAAATTAAAAAAAAAAAAATCAAAGACTGGGGAAAAAAACAGAAAGAAGTAAGGTATGACTTTGCAAAAACAAGTGACCTGGAAAATAGATTAAGAGAGAGATAACTAAGAATTATCAGGCTATCCAAAAATCATGACCATAGTATTAAGACAAATATTGCACATTTTAGCAGGTCAAATATGCAAAATCCCACCTGCTCTTAATACTTTTTCTGGGAGCAAAGACTTAATGCTATGTTCAAGTAATTGTTATCTATCCTCAATGTGTAGACTAGTCATCTTCCTAAGAGAGAAATGAAAGGAGTTATAAAAAACTGCAGATTTTTGTGGAAAATAATGTATTTATTCCTATAAAATGGAAAAAGGGCTTTAATATAAAAGTAAAGAATTAAAAGACAGAAGGGAATCTTGACTTATGTCTAGAAATTAGGAAGTACAAGAAAGTTTAAAGAAAGAGAACAGTATGAAAAAAACCCCACTGAACTCTTGGAACTAAGTACCATATTTAAGACTCTTCTTGTAGAGGTGAGAGATTTACTCACTGAAGAAAATTGCCTGTACTTGAAGAAATAATGATTTGGATCCATTGTTACCAAGAGAAGGCAAAAATCTTCAGGAGAGAAAAGCAGATTTGAGAAGTGGACCACTGGTTCAGTGTTTTCTGAGAATGGGATTTAGACCATAGCTTGGAATATAGAAACATGTTTTCTTATGATAGCTTGGATTTCTTTCTTTGAAAACAACTTGTTGCTGTAAAGCATTTTTCCCCCACTTCTATATTTTATAATTCACTCTTCTTTGAAGTTTTCAAGCAAAGTCTAGAGCAGTGATGGGGAACCTATGGCAGGGTGCCAAAGTTGGCATGCAGAGCTCTCTCTGTGGTTACTGGCTGCCCTTCCCTACCCCCAATTCATTTCTAGAAAGGCAGAGGGACTTGGGCAGAGTTGCTCCCTTCCCCTCTCCAGCATGCCTGACATTTTTTCATATCATATGCCCCTCTGCCCAGCAGCCTAATGGGAATGCACAGTGGGTAAAGTGGGCGACTCATAGGTGGCAGAGCTGGAGGGGAAAAGAACATTTGGGTCACTCCTCTCCTCCCCTCTTTACACTCACAGATGATATTCCTCACTTCACCCATCCCTCCATCCAGCAGCCCAATGGGAGCACTTTCTCCCTCCCTTATGTGGGGTAAGGAGAGAGGGGCAGGCTCACATGGCACTCAGTGGAGGGGAGAAGCTTGGTACTTAGTCTCTGGGGAAGGGAGGCGGATGGATGAGTCATTCATTCAGTCTGGTGGGTGGGGTGGGGGCAGGGGCTCTGGCACTCCATTTCTAAAATGTTTGCCATCAATGGTCTAGACTCTAGAGTAGTGATTCCCAAAGTGGGCGCTACCGCCCCCTGGTGGGTGCTGCAGCGATCCAGAGAGCAGTGATGGCCACATTTTTTTGTATTACATTCTATTCTGAGTTCAATAAATAGTTTCATAATTTCCAGGGGGCGCTAAGTAATATTTTCTCTGGAAAGGGGGTGGTAGGCCAAAAAAGTTTGGGAACCACTGCTCTAGAGGACCACTTGCTGGATATGTTATGAAGAAGAAGCTATTCATACAGATAGATGTCACTTTCCAAAAAGTGATTATCACTGTCACTTGGAATTTGGAATTTTTTCTACTTGCTGGGGGAAAAAATACACACACACACACACACACACACACACACACACACACACACACACACACACAGGAATGAAATNACACACACACACACACACACACACACACACACACACACACACACACATACTTTTTCCTAGTTGTCCCACCAGAATCTCAAGCTCAATATATTCAAAACATCATTGATTATGTTATTTACTTTCTGAATTTTCATACTCTGATGCTGATTCTGATTCTAGTTTTATTATTTTCTATCTAATAAATTGTTCAAACCATACTATGGGAAAGATTGATTAATTTCTTTTTTGGAGTTCTCCTTGGCTCTTTTTCATTATTCTCCCCCAAAAGATCATTGAGTTGATGAAATAAAAGGGGAAAGAAAGGCTTTTGTAGATAATTTTCTACAGCAGAATTTATCTTCCCAAGCACCTGGTGTAGTGGATAGAATGTTGGATCTGGAATCAGGGAGACTTAAGTTCAAATTTGACCTCAGATACTCCCTACCTGTATGATCTTGGTTAAGTCACTTAACTTCTGTTTGCTCAGGTTCTTCAGCTATAAAATGGGGATAAGAATAGCACTTAACCATCATGGCTGTTATGAGGATCAATTGAGATAATAATTGTAAAGTGCTGAGCACAGTGCCTGGTACATAGCTGGCACTTAGTAAATGCTTGTGCTTTTTTTTTTTTTTTAAGTATATACTTGATTCCACTCTACTTTGTCAAAAAAAAAAATATCATTTGCCTCAGTAAAGAGGTATCAAACTCACCTAAGTAGATTAAAATATAATTGGGAAAGATTTAACAAAATAAAAAATACAGTGCAACATAGATAATGTTAATTTGAGGTTTTCTTCATCAATATGCTAGTGTCAGGGATCTACTTCTATTCGAGTTTTACACCACTGTCCCAATAGACTAAAAAGAAGCCTTAGAGACTCTCTCTCCTAACAAAGTAACTTCTGCACTTATTAAGATACATTTCTTGACAGATACAACCATACAGATAAATCTTTCATCTGTAATATCAAAAAAGGCATAAAACTAGGAGATTTTTGCTCATTGAAGATGTGCATCCTTGTCATTAGGGAGGTCTTTGGACTGTTGGACAACTTTTTTTGGATGTCTCATCAGCATCTCAAAATCAGTATGTTCAAAACGGAGCTCATTATGTTCCCTCTAACAATTTGCTCTCCTTCAAACTTCACTATTTGTATTGGGAACATGCTTAGTCACCCAGGTTTATCTTTGAGTCTTCTTTTTTTAAATAAACTTTTTTGTTATTTTGGACTTGACCAGTCATTTTTCAGTTGTATCAAACTCTCCATGACCCCATTTGGGGTTTTCATGGCAGAGATTCTGAAGTGATTTGCTATTTCCTTCTCCAGTTCATTTTACAGATGAGGAAAATGAGGCAAACAGGGTTAAGTGACTAAGTGACTTACCTGAGGTCACATAGCTAGTAAGTTCTGAGACTAGATTTGAACTCAGGAAGAGGAGGTTTCATGACTCCAGACTTGGAACTCTATCCACTATGCTACCCAGCTGCTCCTGGCTCCCCACTGTGTGACAAGTGGGCATATTCACACACCCTTAAATATAAGCATTTCAGTATGCAAAGAGCATTATTCTTAAAATTATGAATCCCCATTATATATGTCTTGTTTTTTAAAAAATTTGTAACAAATTCAGAATGTAAGTCCCAAAATTTTCTGGCTTATTTATGTCTGAACCCTCTTCACTCCTATGCATTTATTTTTAATTTTTTTTATTCTCTTACCATTTTTATTTTTCCTTTTTTTATCCCTATCTCTCTTCTCCCTTAAAAATTAACTTTAAAACCAATTATCATAGAAATTATTCAGCAAAAAAAATCCATGCATTGGTCTTGTTGAAAATAAAATATCTCCTGTACCCATGGGCTACTGCCTTTCTCTCAAGAGGCACAAAGCATGTTTCATCCTTGAATTTCTGGAGCTGTGAAGACTCATTGCATTGATTAAAGTTCTTTAGTCTTTGAAATTAAGTTTTTCCTTTCAATATTATAATCATCATATAAATTGTTCTTTCTCCTAATTCTGTACACCTAACTCTACATCTGTTCATATAAGCGTTTAAAGGTTTCTCTGGATCTGTATCTTTTGCTATTTCTTACAGTATAATAATATTCTTATATTTATATGCCATGATTTATTCGGCCATTTCCCAAATAATGACTCTTTTTTTCTCACTTTCAACATCCAACCTGTTGCCAAATTTTGTCACTTTTACTCCTTTTTCTCACATCCATGATCAGTACTGTAAGGATGATTTCTTGGCTGTAGATGGTAAGCAGCCACACAGGACCACCTTGCTGGGGATGGGCAGTCTATTGGGCCAGTTGTTGCCAGTTTCCCCAGAAGGTCTGAGAAGACCCTTATAAAAGGGCTCAAATACTATGGCTCCCTAATGGGAATCAAATCAAAAGACTCTCAAACTAATGGATATGGCAAGAGATGAAGTTCTGCCAGTTGAGTGGATATTACAGGTAAACAGATAAGATTATACGTGGATATCTAAAGGATTCCCTCTTCTGAAAAGTAATCCCACCAACTGCTATGATAGTGAGATTCTATTCAAGGATGTTAGATGTTGGACCTGATCAACTATATGAACTTTGAAGTAACAAAGGTAACTACTTTAATTTATCTGGGAAAGGTATAAAAAGGGAAGGAAAATGATACATGGGTTTGATGGGAGAGGATAGAGGGATGAGGTAAACTCTATCAACTATTCAAGATGGATCAGAGGTAGGCCTCCCCTTTCTGGGGTAGGCCCTTCTCAGAGTTACTCTCTCTATCTAACTTCTGACTCTAGTGACTAACTAAAAAAATTGAAGAGTAAACTTGGCAGGATGTTAGCAGGTATAGGTTGTAGATCTTCTGTAATGATTGGAGGATGTTAATCTTTGTATCAGTTGATGAGATATATAAATATATGCAGCAGAGAGCAGGCTATTGAGGGAACTGGATACACAGCTTGAAACAGCACAGTATAACAGGGAATGATATTCCTAATATGGATCAGCAAGGGTTCTACGAAGAGTCTTACCCTGACCTCCCTCCACCCTTGGTACCCAGACGCAGGACTGAGTTCATTTGCCTGGGGCTCACTTCCTTTTATAGTGCTGTTCTAACTGTCTCTCAACTGACTTCTGGTTTCTTGGGGTTCCAAAATCTGAACCCCATATTCTTGCCATTTGCAGAAAATGGTTACAGTACCTGAGTTTAGGTCTTCATTAACTTTAATTTGAAATATTCCAATAACTTCCAAAATTCTCTCCATGTTTTCAAGATCTTTCCTTCTTTGTCTATTCTCCAAGAAGTTGTTAAAAATATTCCAAAAGTTCAGTTCTGATCATTTTACTTCCCTATCCCCATACCTTCAGTAGACTCCTCATTACTTCTGTGATTAAAAAACAAACAAATATAGAGCTCCCCAGTTCTGTATGAGGCACTTTACAATCAAGAGAACAGCTGCCTTTCTAGTCTTACTTTATATAATTCCCTTTTATAAAATCTCTTCTAAAAACAGTTCTTTTAGTGTAAAACTCCATCTCTTCCTTCCATGAATTCTCCTAGGCTGGAATGTCATTCTTGATACCTTTGACTCTTGAATTCCTTTTCTTCCTTCAAATTTCAACTCATTTGTTATCAACTTCACTGGTGCCTTACATAGCTCAATGCTTTGTTTAATAAAATTTTTGCTGAATTGAATATACTGTGCAAAATCTAACAGATTTTGCTTTGAGAGGGATGCTTTGGAGATGGAGTGATTATCTAGATGTGAATATTTGTGGATTCCACTGCATATCAGTGTACTCGTTGTATTGAGCCTTGGAATGCAAAAAGGCCTGCTTAATACCATCTATAATCACTTAAGGATAACCAGACTAGCAATCCGCACAGGAAAAACCACATATTTGAAGAATTTATGTTGAAAGTCCTTTGACATCCATAATCTCACTTGATCCTCACAATATAAGAGGTAGGCAAGAAGTAATTATTATCATCAAGGTGATACTGATTATGATAGCATTATATGAGAAAATATAGAAGGAAAGAGAAAAGATTTGAAGTAGCAAAAAAAGAGAATAGGAATGAAGGTGATATTTGTGAATAAGAAATTTAGGTTATTGATAGAAATGGTATTTGATGTTAAATGGCAGTTTTAGAATTTTTAAATTTTTTGAAATTAAACAAAAATTTTCTTTTCTGAATAATCATATTGCCATAAAGTCAATCATATACATATTGGAGCCATATGAGTTTGAGAATACAAGATCTCTTGACTCTTGCACAGACTTCCCCCAACATATTTCATTATTATTATATTATAAAATTATGTAACTATATTATAATATTACATTATACTATATATTATCCTTCTCCTTTATATTATTATTCATTATTATTAATATACCTTCATTTGTGGGAAGCCAATAAGAGAATAGATAAAAATCTGAGACTCCTCTTTTGACCCCTTTTGTGGTCCTTGTGATTTCTTGTTGAAATGTATTGTGACCTTATTGAAAAGCTTTATGTTCCTATCAAACCTGAATTTAAAGGGTTAACACTTTTAACACAGCAAGGAATGCTGCTGCCTGTTATAGCCAAGGCCAAGATACTTCCCAACTTGGCTTTCTGATAAGAACCTAGTCAAAATTCAGCCTTGGCCTTGGTCTATTCTAAAGCCAATGTTTCGTGTTGTAACTTCTGAGCATCTGCAAAGTTTCAGGGGGGCGGGGGGAGGGAGGGTTCTTTTGTGTGAAATGAGTCTTGAAACATATATAATAAACTCCATGCTCCTGGAGTCAGAGCTGGAAGCATGAAGTAAAAGACATTTCCCTTGTCTGGTCCTTATTTCCTTATCAACTAAACTGTCATCAGATTATCAGAGATGATAAAGAGATCTCCACATTCATTTAGGTTATTTACCTTCTAATTCTTATTATCTACACCTAATTACTTAGGCTTCAGAATCATATTTTGGAGAGTTTCTTGGAAATATCTGTTGTCATAAATTTAAACCCCACTAAAATTGTATTCTTCCAAATTCCTACAACAACTTTTTTAAAGCAACATTTCCTTATTCTCCTATCTCAAACCCATTTTCTTGAGTCTTTGGCCCTAGCAACTCGAATGGACTTCTCTTTCTTCAACAAACTTTAGTCCCAGGCTTCTAATTTGTTCCCTTTCCCCAAAAAATAGTTTATTTAGTATTGTAATTAATTATTCTTTAAATGTTCAATAGATTTCACTTGTGGATCTATCTAGTTCTGGAGATTTTTTTTCTTAGGGAGCTCCCTTATGGCTTATTCAATTTCTTTTTTAAGAGATTTATTTAAGTATTTTTTTTTCATCTGTTAATCTGAGTATGTGTATGTCTCTATTCAAGTGTGTTTCTTGTAAATAACAACTTGGTATCCCATAAATTTTGGTTTGTTGTCTCATTGTTATTATTCTCCTTAATGAAATTATTCATTGTTTCAATGATTTGGTCTTTGACCATTCTTTCAAATTAGATTTAGTTTCCAATTTTTTTAATTGATGTTTCCACGGACCTTTATTGAATGTAATTTTTATTGCATTATGACAGTGATGGCAAACCTTTTAGACACTGAGTGCCCAAACTGCAACCTTCACACCACATTGAGTCACCTCCTTACCCCAGACAGGGAAAGGAGGAAGAGCTCCCAGTGGGCTGCTAGGCAGAGAGGTAGGTGATGCAAAAAATGTCTTCAGGCATGTTGGAGAAGGGGAGGAGAGCAGCCCCCTCTGGCACATGTGCCACAGGTTTGCCAACATAGCATTATGGTCTGAAAAGAACGCATTTGATTTTTCTGAATTTAGTTGTGAAGTTTTTATGCCCTAATACAGTTTAGTTTTTGTGAAGGTATGACATACAGTCATAAAAAAAGGTATACTTCTTTCTATTCCCAATCAGTTTTCTCCAGAGATCTGTCATAATATAACTCTTAAAAATTATTTTCATTGCCTTAACTTCTTTCTTATTTATTTTTAGATTAAATTTATCTAGCTCTGAGAGAGGAAAGTCCCTCACTAATATAGTTTTACTGTCTATTTCCCCTTGTGACACATTCAACTTTTCCTTTTAGAATTTGGATGCTATATCATTTGTTGCATATATGTTTGGTATTGATATTACTTCATTGAGTGTGGTACCTTTTAGTATAATGTAGTTTCTTTGCTTATTTCTTTAAATTAGATCTATTTTTGCTTTTCCTTTGTCATGATTGCTTCCCCTGCTTTTTTCTTACTGCTCCATCCCTTTACTTTTACTCTGTATGTGTGTTTCTCTGTTTCAAGTGTGTTTCTTTTTCTTTTTCTTTTTAAATTTTTATTTTGAATAATTTCTCCTAGTTACATATTTCATGGTCTTTGCCTCTCCCCCAAACCACCCTAATCCCCCTTAGCTGACGCACAATTCCACCAGGCTTTACATGTATCATTGATCAAGACCTAATTCCATATTATTAATAGTTGGACTAGAGTTATCATTTAGTGTCTACATCCCCAATAATATCCCCAAGAGCTCATGTGTTCAAGCAGTTGTTTTTCTTCTGTGTTTCTCCTCCCACAGTTCTTCCCCTGAATGTGGCTAGTTTTCCTTCTTATAGGTCCCTCAGCCTTGCTCTGGATCCTTACATTGTTGCTAGTAGAGAAGTCTGTTATGTACGATTGTACTACAGTGTATCAGTCTCTGTGTATAATGTTCTCCTGGATCTGCTCCTTTCACACTGCATCAATTCCTGGAGGTCTTTCCAGTTCACGTGGAATTCCTCCAGTTCTTTATTCCCTTGAGCACAATAATATTCCATCACCCACAGATACCACAATTTGTTCAGCCATTCCCCAATCAAAGGACATTCTCTCATTTTCCAATTTTTTTGCCACCATAAAGAGCACAGCTATAAATATTTTTGTACAAGCGTTTTTCTTTATTATCTCTTTGGGGTATAATCCAAGCAGTGCTATGGCTGGATCAAAAGGCAGATAGTTTTTTAAAGCCTTTTGAGCATAGTTCCAAATTGCCATCCAGAATGGTTGGATCAGTTCACAACTCCACCAACAATGCATTAAGGTCCCAATTTTGCTACATCCCCTCCAACATTCATTACTCTCCCTTGTTGTCATTTTAGCCAGTCTTCTAGGTGTGAGATGATACCTCAAAGTTGTTTTGATTTGCATTCTCTAATTATTAGAGATTTAGAACACTTTCTCATGTGCTTATTGATAGTTTTGATTTCTTTATCTGAGAATTGCCTATTCATGTCCCTTGCCCATTTATTGACTGGGAAATCAAGTGTGTTTCTTGTAAACAACATATTGTCAGATTCTGTTTTTTAATCCATCATGCTATACACTCATTTTATGGCTGAGTTCATCCCATTCACATTCACAGTTATGTTACTTTGTATTTCCCTCTGTCCCATTTCTCCTCTCCCATTTCTCTTATTCTCTTTTTAACCTGTTCTTCCACAAAAGTCTGTTTTGCTTCTGATCACTGCTTCCATTAATCTGTGCTTCTTTTTATTAATTCTCTCCATTTTCCATCCCATTTCCCTCCTACTTCCTTGTAGGGTAAGAGATGTTTCTATATTCAACTGAGTGTGTATGTTATTCCTCTTTGAGCCTATTGAATGAGGGTTCAAGTATTTAATATTCAGATATTACTAGCCACCACCATTTCCCCCTCCATTTTAAAAGTTCCTCCTTTCACACCTCTTTTATGAGAGCTAATTTCCCATTCTATCTCTCTCTCTTTTTCAAATGGTTCCCTATTTCTCATCCCTTAATTTTATTCTTTTGGAAATTATTCCATCATAGACAACCCACACCTGTGCCCCCTATGTACATATACTCCTTCTAATTGCTGATAAATCTTTCTAACTAAATGATAAAATTCTTAGGAGTTATAATTTTTAAAAGCAAATGCAAGAATGCATGGGTCATTTTCTGCTCCTCACTTGTGGATGAAGGCTTACTAAGATTTTGGCTATCTCTCCCTTCAGACTTATTACTTATTACTCCAAAGTCCAAATCATGAACATCAAAGATACACACTCGCTACCCTCCCAAGATTCAACTTCCTTTGGAAATTCAATGTCAAAATTGTCAGTGACGCACACCAAACTGATATCATTGCTTTGAATATGAGTAAAATTAAGCCTGGAAAAGTTGTGACTCACATAACATTGCTTGGTGAACCAGGAGCAGGTCCAGGACTAAGCTAGATCACCCACTTCAATGGCATATTGACTGTATTACTACTAGATAGCAAAAGTGAAACTTATGACAGGCTTTGTTTCATTGGGCAGTGTTCTGTTAAAATAATATTCTCAATTTTTAAAAAGCCAAATAATTAAAAGTAAAGCATCTGCTTGGATCTTCATCTCTACTCCTAAAGATAAACTGCTTTTTTTTCTTTCCAACTGATTTTGGAATGCATAATTTTTCTAAAAATTATTGTTTTTTCTATAGATGTATGATCTGAATCTTTTTTTATGTGACTTTATGATGATATCTTAGGGAAAATTGTGTTTCCCTAGGAACATACACCAGTGGTGAAAATGATTCGGTGGAAAAAGAATAAGATTTAAATATAGAAAGTGTTGTTTTAGAAATAATTTTTATGAAGGTTATATTAGTATTTCAATGATTCCTTGTATATAGTATGGGGAAAAGGTGAAGAAATGTTATATATCTTTAGATTTTGTATTGTAGATGATTCCCAAACTGAGAGTATAATAATCTTAACACAAATTATACTGTCTATCCAGTCTGACATAATTACCTGCGCTCAAGAAGTCGAAATGATGATAAAGCAATTAGGAGCACAAATGGAACAATTAAAAATGACCGTACAAGCAAAGACTGCTGTACCAACATCACAAGTCTATGTAAGTATTCCATATATCAGCTTTTTCTTATTTTAATCAATATCCTGCATTGAAATATCCTCTCCAAAAATAAGTTTTTAAAAAAAGGTAATAAGGTACACATCCACAGCATTCAATAACTAAAGTATACACAATTATTTGTGTTTTGATTGCTTTTTTATTTTTCATTCACATTTTCAATGTTGTACATCATATAAGATTATCACATTTTTTGTATAACAGTATCAGAAAAGAGGAAAGATATGTATACTTTGACTACTAGGATTTACTGGATAATAACTGCTAGCTCAGTAGTGATGGATGGCTACTATCAGAGGTAAACCAGGGCTTAATGCTGATGAAAAAGTGTTCATAAACATAACATTATGGAGTTATAATGTGCCAGTGGGAGGAAATATTGATCCTTCATACATAATACATCTAAGCAACAGAGTACAATCTCATTCATCTGACCTCAACCTTAATTTATATGCATCGTTCTCCTTTGAAAGCTTATAGAAAGATACCTCATATGCCCTGTACTTATAGAAGGATACAATGTGTAAATTCAGTGCTTTATAAAGCAATAGAAGACTCAGATAATTTCTGAATAACTTTTTTAATTAATGGAACAAGTTGAAAAAACCCAGTACTTAATTTGAGAATGATGTCAAGCATAATTCTGTTCAGGAATATTTTTAAATTGAATTAAAATTTATTTTCAATGTGTAAAGATATATTTTTCTCTTTCCTGCCTAACCCCCAATAAAAACAGAAAAAAATCCTTGTTATTAATATGAAAAATCTATTTCCCATTCTGTTCGTTGAATCAGTCACCTTTCTACTCAATAAATCAATAACATACTAGATAATTGGTTCCTGGAATCATGGGTAGTCATTGCAGTTATCAAAGTTCTATTCCTTCAATGTTGTTTAGTCTTTATAGTAGTGTTGGTTTCATTTAAATTGTTCTCCTGGTTCTTCTTACCTCACTCTGCATCAGTTTACAAAAATCTTCCTGGATTCTTTTTTTTTTATTGTCAAACTTTTTTCTCCTCCCTCCTCCCCTGGGAAAAAAGAAAGAAACACAAAACTCTTGTAACAAATGAGCCTAGTCAAGTAATACAACTCTCTTACTTCTGGTCAGGATTATTAAACAAATAGTTTATGAACGACTAAAAAAGAGGTGATTGTGAAAAGTCAGCATCGATTTACTTATTGTTAATGGATCATGGCATAATAATAACAATCCAGTTTATTTGGGCTCTGGACTGGTGTACACAGACTGGTTCACACCTAGAAGAGTCTTACCATATAAAAGTGGTATCAGAAACTGTTTCTCATGCTTATAGTTTTTACAGCCCCCACTCTGGAACTCCAGAGAAAATCCCTAGAGCTTAGGTTTGCCTTTTATGGTTAGAATGTTTCCCCAAAAAGGGAAGTAGAAAGATGTACAATGTACTCAGTGCCCAGTGTAGAACAGATACAAGATAGCTACTTATTTCTTCTACATGAAAGAAATGCTTTTTATTCACAAGACCCAAATGCATGGACTGACAGAACTCCAGCAATAGTAGCAACAAACTGCCATTATACTTTCCCAATAGGTGGAGACTTAAAATTATCAAAACAGAAAGCACTTTGTATCATTATTAAATCTTCATTTTACATTTCACCTTCATTTCATGCTGTCCAATCGGTTTCCTTCAGGTTCATATTTTCTATTATCCAGGCCTGGAGTGCCTTATTCATGGTCATCTTTTCCTCCAGACAGTATAATGGATATAGAGAAGGGTTCTTCCACAGTAGATACCAGGATCTAATGAGGATCCAGGATCTCCTGATCTCTTGACCTCATGAGAGTTGAGTGTTCAAAGTTGTACATTTTAATCATATGGTTGATCATTTGTTTATTTACCTCAGATCAGGAAAAAGTGGGAAAGGCAGCTAGGAATTCTAAGACCTAGTCAGCATCCTTGGTCAGGGACCTACTCTACCTGCCCCATAAGAGCAGTTGCCATGCCGTTAAGTTTTGTAAGCCCACTGCCCTCATCTTTCATTAGAAGTCTCAGCGTTACATGATGCCATATACAGAATTAAAAGAAGAGAGAGGGCACAGCCTAACAATGTGGTGAAATGAAACAAAAAATCTGACTTAAATTTTCCATGAGAAAATTTGTTTTCCTACAGACTAATCTCCCTAATGAACATAAATGCAAAAAATCTTAAATAGAATGCTAGCAAAAAGACTCCAGCAAGTGATTAAGAGGGTTATCCATCATGATCAGGTGGGATTTATACCAGGAATGCAAGGACGGTTCAACATTAGGAAAACCATCCAAATAATTGACTATATCAACAAACTGACAAACAAAAATCACATGATTGCCGGGTTAAGATGGCGGCAGAGTAAGAAGCAGCTCTTAACCTCTCCTGACCGAAACATACAAAACTCCTCAAGGGGACATAAAAACAAGTCCAGACGAACGGAGGAACCCCACAACAGGGCACAGCGTGGAAGGTACGTGGAATCGAGACATTTCCAAGCTAAAAAGGGCTCTCACTCACTCAATCGCGAGCTGAGCAACCGCCCCACCCCCACCCCCTCCACACTCACCTATAGCTCCGAACCCAGCTAAAAAGAAATAGAGCAAGTTTGGGGCACCCATCGAGTCATCAGCAGCTCCGGGACCTGTTCCTGA
>NC_058133.1:330726315-330726598 GCF_016433145.1 Gracilinanus agilis
GATGCAGAGCGAAAGGAGCAGAGCCAGAAGAACTCTATACACAGAGACTGACATTCTGTGGTAAAATCGAATGTAATGGACCTCTGAACCAGCAGCAATGCAATGACCCAGGACAATTCTGAGGGATTTATGGTAAAGATGCTACCCACATTCAGAGGAGGGACTGCAGGAGAGGAAACATATAGGAAAAACAACTGCATGAACGCATGGGTCGGGGTGGACATGATTGAGGGTGTAGACTCGAAACTACCACACCAATGCAACTACCAACAATTTGGAAATT
>NC_058133.1:330726698-330757310 GCF_016433145.1 Gracilinanus agilis
GCGGGGGGGGGGGTTGAAGGGGAAAGGAGGAGCATGAATCATGTAACCATGTTAAAAATGAATATTAATAAATGTAAAAAAAAATCACATGATTATCTCAATAGATGCTGAAAAAGCCTTTTACAAAATACAACATCCATTCCTAATGAAAACACTAGAAAGTATAGGAATAGAAGGGCCTTTCCTAAAAATAATAAATGGTATATATCTAAAATCATCAACAAAGATCATCTGAAATGGGGATAAATTAGAAGCATTCCCAATAAGATCAGAAGTGAAACAAGGATGCCCATTATCACCTTTATTATTTAACATTGTACTAGAAACACTAGCAGTAGCAATTAGAGAAGAAAAAGAAATTGAAAGAATTAAAATAGGCAATGAGGAGACTAAGCTTTCACTCTTTGCAGATGATATGATGGTCTACTTAAAAAATCCTAGAGAATCAACTAAAAAGCTAGTAGAAATAATCAACAACTTTAGCAAAGTTGCAGGATACAAAATAAATGCACATAAGTCATCAGCATTTCTATATATTTCCAACACATCACAGCAGCAAGAGGTAGAAAGAGAAATTCCATTTAAAATCACCCTAGACAACACAAAATACTTAGGAATCTATCTACCAAAACAAACACAGGAATTATATGAACACAACTACAATACACTTTCCAAACAATTAAAATTAGATCTAAATAATTGGAAAAACATTGAGTGCTCATGGGTAGGACAAGCTAACATAATAAAAATGACCATTCTACCCAAATTAATTTACTTATTTAGTGCCATACCTATCAAACTACCAAGAAACTTTTTTTACAGAATTAGAAAAAACTATAACAAATTTCATTTGGAAGAACAAAAAATCAAGAATATCTAGGGAAATAATGAAAAAAATGTGAAGGAAGGTGGCCTAGCAGTACCAGATATTAAACTATACTATAAAGCAGTGATCATGAAAACAATATGGTACTGGCTAAGAGACAAAAGGGAGGATCAGTGGAATAGACTTGGGGTGAACTACCTCAGCAAGACAGCCTATGATAAACCCAAAGAACCCAACTTTTGTGACAAAAATTCACTATTTGACAAAAACTTCTGGGATAATTGGAAAACAATATGGGAGAGATTAGGTTTAGATTAACATCTCACACCCTATGCCAAGATAAACTCAGAATGGGTGAATGACTTGAGTATAAAGAAAGAAACCATAAGAAAATTAGGCAAACACAGAATAGTATACTTGTCAGATCTCTGGGAAAGGAAGGATTTTAAAACCAAGCAAGAGTTAGAGAAAATTACAAAATGTAAATTTAATGGTTTTGATTATATTAAGCTAAAAAGCTTTTGTACAAACAAAAACAATGTAGTCAAAATCAGAAGGGAAACAACAAACTGGGAAAAAATCTTTATAACAAAAATCTCTGACAAAGGTCTTATTACTCAAATATACAAGGAGCTAAATCAATTGTACAAAAAAATCAAGCCATTCTCCAATTGATAAATGGGCAAGGGGCATGAATAGGCAATTTTTAGATAAAGAAATCAAAAGTATCAATAAGCACATGAGAAAGTGTTCCAAATCTCTAATAATTAGAGAAATGCAAATCAAAACAACTCTGAGGTATCACCTCACACCTAGCAGATTGCCTAAAAAACAGCAGAAGAGAGTAATGAATGTTGGAGGGGATATGGCAAAATTGGGACATTAATGCATTGTTGCTGGAGCTGTGAATTGATCCAACCATTCTGGATGGCAATTTGGAACTATGCCCTAAGAGTGCTAAAAAAATGCCTGCCCTTTGATCCAACCATACCATTGCTGGGTTTGTACCCCAAAGAGATAATAAAGAAAAAGACATGTACAAAAATATTTATAGCTGCGCTTTTTGTGGTGGCAAAAAACTGGAAACGGAGGGTATGCCCTTCAATTGGGGAATGGCTGAACAAATTGTGGTATATGCTGGTAATGGAATACTATTGTGCTCAAAGGAATAATAAACTGGAGGAATTCCATGTGAACTGGAATGACCTCCAGGAACTGATGCAGAGTGAAAGGAGCAGAACCAGGAGAACATTATACACAGAGACTGATATTATGATAAAATTGAATGTAATGGACTTCCATACTAGCAGCAATGCAATGACCCAGGACAATTCTGAGGGATTTATGGGAAAGAACACTGCACACATTCAGAAGAAGATCTACAAGAGTGGAAATACAGAAGAAAAACAAATGCTTGAACACATGGGTTGATGCGGACACTATTAGGATGTAGACTCTTAATGACCACACTAGAACAATTATCAATAATATGGAAATAGGTCATGATCGATGACACAGGAAGAAACCATTGGAAATGTGTGTTGGCTACTGGGGGTTGGGGGTGAGGGTAGAGAGAGCAAGAACGTGAATCATGTAACCATGGAAAATTTTTTTCTAAAAAAAATTTAAAAAAAGAAAAGAAAAAAGAAAATTTGTTTTCTCAGAACATGGTAAATGTTATAAATTGTGGGTTGATTTGTTTTTTGTTGCTGTCTAGTCTTAAGAAAGTGATGGAGAGAATTAATAATATAGATTAAGCTTAAAAGTGTATCTAGCTTTGGGAGCAAGGTAGGTGACTAAGTGGAGTGAGAGTCATTCCTGGAGATGGGAGGTCCTGGGTTCAAATCTGGCTCCAGACACTTCGTAACTGTGTAACCCTGGGCAAGTCATTTAATACCATTGCGTATTCCTTACTGCTCTTCTGTCTTGGAACCAATATACAACATTGATTTTACTTGTTAAAACATTTACCAACACTCCATTGTTACATCACTTTCTTTTTAAGGTTAACCAAAGGAGCACCCTCTTCCTGATTTAGTAGCCAATTTTGTCCATTGCAACTTCCATTGCAGCTTCTCTCTCCCTTTTATCCCTCTAGGTGGGGAGACCAAGAAACCATCCAGGGTTTTCTACATTGTCTCAAAGTGATAAGTCTCTTAGAGTTAAACAAATGTTGTCCTGGAAACATCTACTAGGGAAACTCTGAGCCGATTCCTTTGTGTATATCTCCTATAAGCACTGGTATAAAGGGATTCCCATTTGAGGGTGCCTGAAATTAGAGCTCTTCTGAGGTCTCTTACATCACTGAGATTCTTTGATTCTCAGTCAAGCCAAATTAACCTCATTTCCTTTTTGAGAGGGTTAAGTCATATGTTGACTTCAGCAAAGCATTCTCATGAAAGTCCTTATGGACAAGATGGCAAAATGTAGATTGTATGAAAATATATTTCTCTTTATATACAAAGATTTGCATCTGACTGAAATAACCTAACAAAAATACATAGTTATTTGAACAATTGTGCACGGCATTGATTTCATCAAATGCTATAAACTAGGAGGGAGTTTTCTAGTAGAGATGACAGGCTTTGTCCCTGACCTTAATTGTGTTCAAAATTGTCCTCAGTGACTGAGGAAGCTTTTTAAAATAATAAATCAGCCACAGTCTGTCCCGAAAGGGTATTGAGGAATATACCAGCTTCAGGGACTGTGGGAGTCTGCACATTAAAGCAGATAAGAGGAAGGCTTTCCTTCTTCTTACCCTCATTAAATTAAAATAAAAATATAACTTTTTCATTGGTGTGGACCAGATTATCTGCATATTATATTGGCATAATTTTTAAGGCTTTAAAAATATATCTAACAGCAAAATTTCCCCATATACAAATGGTGGTTTTTATTTTAAATGGCACAATATTAACTTGTTAATCTTATTATAAACCAAATTGTTTTTTTTCCCCTCTCCTCTTCTCAGCCTATATTTATTGCGCTTTCTAGCTTGTGGACCAGTTTTCAGGATGAAACCGTATTACTTAGTGTTCTGAGTAATTTAACCACTCACCTTGCACCGTTCCTAGGATATCATGAAGAGCTCTTTAATACACAAATTATCCAAGAACTTCTTGACGAAGTGGAAATAAAAAGTGATGTGCATAGGATAAAGGAAAGCATGGGTATGAATAATTTTTGCTTCTTTTCCTCTTATTAAATTTTCAGCATGAATTTACCAATTTTTTTCTTCTCATTATCTTTTAAAAATTAAAATTTATTCTTAAATACTGTTTTTGGAGAGTATACTTATCTAGCCACATTGTGGAGGTATGAGGATTTTCTATATAAACATTTGCATCCAATTACATTTATTTATTAATTTAGATTGAAATTAAGAATTTAAATGGGTCATTTAACTTTTAGAGAAGGTCTATCTGAGTCATTAATTACTTTTATTTAACTACACTATCATGAGTCAAAGGACAAAGTTGAAATGCTTTTGTGTCAAATGTACAAATTATGGATTGATTGGTACTACTATATTCTATTTAAAATAAAAATTTGTAATTTATCTTAAAATTTATATTGAAAGATTTAATTTGAATTATTAAAAATTTTAAATTAGAGTCAACCAATTTTATTCACCCAAAGAAACTAGTTCTTTTTTGCATAACAATTTTTTCCATAAAAATAATTCAAATAATTTAAAATAACATTGGTAGATATATGTCTATATATAGATTATGTGGAGGTAAACATTCACAAGCAATTCTTCAAGTATTAAATTTATAGCTATATATATTTTTCTCTTGGTTCCACTCATTTCACTCTTTATTATCTCATGTACTTCTTTCCAAGTTTGAAAAAAAATTAATTTGTTCATTGTTTCTTATGACCCAGCAGTATTTCATTACAATCATATGCCACAATTTATTTAGCTATTCCCCAACTGAGGGACATCCTTTCAAATTCCAGTTCTTTGCCACCACATAGAGAACTACTATACATTCCACTCCTGCAGTTCTTCCTCTGAATGTGGATAGCATTCTTTATAAATCCCTCAGAATTGTCCTGGGTCATTGCATTGCTGCTAGTACAGAAGTCCATTACATTCGATTTTACCACAGTGTATCAGTCTCTGTGTACAATGTTCTCCTGGATCTGCTCCTTTCACTCTGCATCAATTCCTGGAGGTCTTTCCAGTTCACGTGGAATTCCTCCAGTTCTTTATTCCCTTGAGCACAATAATATTCCATCACCCACAGATACCACAATTTGTTCAGCCATTCCCCAATCAAAGGACATTCTCTCATTTTCCAATTTTTTTGCCACCATAAAGAGCACAGCTATAAATATTTTTGTACAAGCGTTTTTCTTTATTATCTCTTTGGGGTATAATCCAAGCAGTGCTATGGCTGGATCAAAAGGCAGATAGTTTTTTAAAGCCTTTTGAGCATAGTTCCAAATTGCCATCCAGAATGGTTGGATCAGTTCACAACTCCACCAACAATGCATTAAGGTCCCAATTTTGCCACATCCCCTCCAACATTCATTACTCTCCCTTGTTGTCATTTTAGCCAATCTGCTAGGTATGAGGTGATACCTCAGAGTTGTTTTGATTTGCATTTCTCTAATTATTAGATATATAGAACACTTTCTCTTGTGCTTATTGATAGTTTTGATTTCTTCATCTGAAAATTGCCTATTCATGCCCCTTGCCCATTTATCAATTGGGGGATAGCTTGATTTTTTTGTACAATTGATTTAGCTCCTTGTATATTTGAGTAATTAGACCTTTGTCTGAGTTTTTGGTAACAAATATTTTTTCCCAATTTGTTGCTTCCCTTCTGATTTTGGTAGCATTAGCTTTGTCTGTACAGAAACTTTTTAGTTTAATGTAGTTAAAATTATTCATTTTACATTTTGTGATTTTTTTCTAATTCTTGCTTGGTTTTAAAATCTTTCCTTTCCCAGAGAATCTGATAAGTATTGTGTAAATGGAATTAGCTTGAGCCCATTCATAGTCAAAAATCTGCCCATCCTAGGCGTAGAAATGATGTAATCCTCACCTTCCCTAGTGGGGAGGGGAGATGAGTTACCCACACGTGACAATGAGTAACAAATCTAGAACAAGGGACTGCCCTTTGGGCAGTCCAAATCAATGTAGAGACTGCCATTTGTCCATTTGAATTAGAGGTAGACCCACAGGAAGTGACAAAGGACACTATCTCTTTAAGTATGTTACTCACTTCCTGTGGAGGCAGTTCCAGTTCGAACTCGATGCTGAAGGATCTCCTGAGACCACAGAACGCTTACACTCTGTATTGTCATGTGGGTAAGTTAGGCTGACTTCCTTGGCCTAGCTGGGCCGCTTCCAAACTCTGCCTATCTGGCTGCTGGGCCTTGTGGCTTGCAGCTTCATTTATTTAGCTTTTTAACCTCTCTCTGTCTAGGCCTTTGGCCTGGACTAGCCTCTCCCTTTTCTCTTTATTCTTATACTTTTACCTTCCTGATTGTAAATAAACTTGCCTCAACCCAATGCTGACTTGGGTCTGATTTAATTACGGAATCAACCTGAATTGTTGATTCCTGGGGGGCCACACATTTTAATATATATCTATAATACCTAATCTTCCCTCTTACAGTATACAATTCTGTTCTTACCCAATTTACCTATAGTTTCCTTCTTTATATTCAAGTCATTCACCCATTCTGAGTTTATCTTGGTATAGGGTGTGAGATGTTGATCTAGGCACAATCTCTCCCATATTGTTTTTCAATTTTCCCAGCATTTTTGTGAAATAGTGGGTTTTTGTCCCCAAAGCTGGGTTCTTTAGGTTTATCAAAGACTGTCTTGCTGAGGTAGCTTACCCCAAGTCTATTCCACTGATCCTTCCTTCTTTCTCTTAGCCAGTACTATATTGTTTTAATGACCACTGCTTTATAATACAGTTTAAGATCTGGTACCACTAGGCCACCTTCCTTCATGTTTTTTTTCATTATTTCCCTTGATATTCTTGGTCTTTTGTTCTTCCAAATGAACTTTGTTATAGTTTTTTTTTTAATTCTGTAAAAAAGTTTCTTGGTAGTTTGATAGGTATATCACTAAATAAGTAAATTAATTTGGGTAGGATGGTCATTTTTATTATATTAGCTCATCCTACCCATGAGCACTCAATGTTCTTCCAATTGTTTAGATCTAGTTTTAATTGCGTGGAAAGGGTTTTGTAGTTGTGTTCGTATAATTCCTGTATTTGTTTTGGTAGATAGATTCCTAAGTATTTTATATTGTCTAGGGTGTTTTTAAATGGAATTTCTCTTTCTAACTCTTTCTGTTGTGATGTTTTGGAAATATATAGAAATGCTGATGACTTATGTGTTTATTTTGTATCCTGCATCTTTGTTAAAGTTCTTATTTCCACTAACTTTTTAGTTGATTTTCTAGAATTTTTTAAGTAGACCATCATATCATCTGCAAAGAGTGATTGCTTGGTCTCCTCATTGCCTATTTTAATAACTTCAATTTCTTTTTCTTCTCTAATTGCTATTGCTAGTGTTTCCAGTACAATGTTAAATAATAGAGGTGATAATGGGCATCCTTGTTTCACTTCTGATCTTATTGGGAATGCTTCTAATTTATCCCCATTGCAGATGATCTTTGTTGATGATTTTAGATATATACTATTTATTATTTTTAGGAAAGGCCCTTCTATTCCTAAACTTTCTAGTGTTTTCAATAGGAATGGGTGTTGTATTTTGTCAAAGGCTTTTTCAGCATCTATTGAGATAATCATGTGATTTTTGTTTGTTAGTTTGTTGATATAGTCAATTATTTGGATGGTTTTCCTAATGTTGAACCATCATTGCATTCCTGGTATAAATCTCCCCTGATCATAATGAATAACCCTCATGATCACTTGCTGAAGTCTTTTTGCTAGTATTCTGTTTAAGATTTTTTCTTCTTCTTCTTTTTTTTTCTAAACTCTTACCTTCTGCCTTGGAGTCCATCTTGGAGTCAATACTATGTAAGGGTAGGCAATGGGGGTCAAGTGACTTGCCCAGGGTCACACAGCTGGGAAGTGTCTGAGGCCAGATTTGAAAGACCTCCCATCTCTAGGCTTGGCTCTCAATCCACTGAGCTACCCAGCTGCCCCCTCTGTTTAAGATTTTTGCATCTATGTTCATTAGGGAGATTGGTCTGTAGTTTTCTTTCTCTGTTTTTGATCTACCTGGCTTTGGGATCAGTTCCATATTTGTGTCATAAAAGGAGTTTGGTAGAACTCCTTCTTTGCTTATTGTGTCAAATAGTTTGTATAGTATTGGAATTAGTTGTTATCTCCCATTAGTATAATTTTACTATCTATTT
This sequence comes from Gracilinanus agilis, assembly GCF_016433145.1. NCBI lineage: Eukaryota > Metazoa > Chordata > Mammalia > Didelphimorphia > Didelphidae > Gracilinanus > Gracilinanus agilis. The sequence goes on from NC_058133.1 coordinate 330,734,879, forward strand.
CCTCCTTGAGCTCTGCCAGTTTCTCCTTTAGAAATTTGGATGCTATACCATTTGGTCATCACCTACTTTTTTTTAAAGTTTTTATTTTGAATATTTTCCCATAGTTACATATTTCATGTTCTTTCCCTCTCCCCAAACCCCTCTAGCCCCCCCTTAGCCGACATGCAATTCCACTGGGTTTTACATGTATCATTGATCAAAACCTAATTCCATATTATTGATAGTTGGACTAGAATTATCATCACCTACTTTTTTTAACCTCATTTTCAATGATAATCTGTTTTCCCATTCTTATTCACAATACCACTCTTCTTAGTTTCTCAGGCTCACAGTCAGGGTGATACTTATCTCTTTCTCTTTGGTGTTTTTTTATTCACTGATAATTCAATTATTCTTTCTTCCTGTCCAAGATTGCCAGGTTATACACTAAACTCCTTTGGGTTTTTTTCCCACTTCCTAGTGTCTTTTAGATCATGTCTTCTCTTTCACTTCTGTGGCTATTGCTCTAATCCAGATATTATATACCTTATATTTAGGTTACCAGTTAACTTTTAGCAGGTAGTCCTTTAGCCAGTGTCTCTTTCAATCTATCCTACAGGTGATATTAATTTTGTCTACCTAAAATGTTCAGTTATTCCACTGTTCAACAGAAGCCTACTTTGGTTCCTTACTACTGGAATTCTCTATTCTTCTACATGGGTTTCTTGGCCTTTAATAGTTTGACTTTGCCTTACTGATAAAAGTTTTTTTTTTCCTTTATTCTCCAGTAAATTGATCCAGTAAGGGATAAGTTAGGGATAGTCTGATTTCTAGGGTTAGTTGAAAGAAGGGAATTTTGAGAGAAGCCCTGGGAAAGGATTCTGGGTAGAAAGGAATTATTATGGGTCTACAATTGGAAATTACTGAACTTTACTTCCTTCTTGGATTTTGACCAAACTGGAGGGAAGTTTTGTCTCTGCCCTACAATTCCCATCAAGCTGGAGGAGGAGTTTTGTTCTGTGAGATTCTCTCTGGAAAGTTAGGATTTTTGTGGAGAAAATCTTTGACATCCAGATAGAAGGTTTGCTTGGAAGAAACTAATTTCCCTGAGACCAATTTTCATCTGACAGTGATCTATCTAGCAGAATTCTATTGGCTAAGGTAATTCAAAGCTTTCCACCTATAACTTTGAGTTACTTAGTACAAAAGCCAAACCCAGAGGTTGTTTCCCTTTCTTCTCTATTAATTATTGATATTGAGTTAGATTAGCATTGGGAGTTGTCTTAGATAGCATAGGAAGATTAAGCAAGGCCTATAGAAGAAAATAAAGGCTCTCTTTTCCAAAAAGACTTTAGACAGTTGGGTGGAATTAGTTTGGATAGATTTAGGGTAATACCTGCCAGTTCCTTTTATTCCTTTAAAAAATAAACTTCGTTTTTCATAAACCAAAGGTTTGTGCTTCACTGGCCCTGGGGAATTCCTAGGTGGGTTGTAACACCTAACATTCCTCTAGGAGTCTTCCATAATACAGTAATGTCTTTATAGTTGCTCACACTCTGGAGCTTTTCTTTGTTTTTGTTTTTATTCATTCTCCCTTGGAATGTTTTCCACTCTTTATTTATACATTATTTATTCCTATCTCAAAAATCCAGCTCTCAAAACTCTATAATATAATTTCTGATAACTCCAGTCTACCTTATAGAATCACAAAATCTCAAGAGTAGAAAGGAATCTCAGAGGTCAACTTATACCTACATAAGACTGCCCTCTATACCATCTTCAAAAAGTGGTCTTACATTCTTAGATGAAGTCTTCTAGTAAAGGAGATCTCATTCTTCCAATTTATCTCCTTGTTTCTGTACTTCAGAGCATAATTTGCCTCTCTGAGACTTTCATTTTTTGCTCCTAGTTTTGTAGAACAAGTCTAACTCCTTTTTTTGACATAATAGTCTTAAAGATACTTGAAGATGCTATTCCTAAACCTTCTTTCCTCCAGATTAACCATCCTTTGAAACAAATATCAAATGATCTTCAGATTTCTTTAGTAACTCTGGATATTCTCCACTTTGATTGTATCCCTCCTAAAATGAGTGCTCCATTACTTTTATGCTTGTAGCCTATATCATAAAATTAGCATCTTTAGACCCTTATATTGTTTATTTTAAAACTTTTATTCTATGATTATGGGTGGCAGTTTTCCCCCCTTATTTCATGTCTACCTTTTGCATATCTATCTTATCTCTCACTACAAACTACTAGGTAGTAAGTCATACTTCTAGGCATATAAAAGGTACACAAAAAAATTATATATATATACATATTATTTAAAACTAAAAGAAACTAAGAGATCATCTGAATCCAGTGTTTTCATTTTGTAGATAAGAAAACTTAAACCCAGAAAGGTTAAATGACTTATTCAAGACTGTATAGGAGATAATGACATAAGTAGGACTATATTGTAGGAATCTGACTGAATTCTAAATATCTCCACAAATTTTGTTTTCAAGTAGAAAAAACACAATGTAATAAAAGACAGTCTTTTCATTAGACATTTTTTTCTATTGTTTTAGGAACCAAAGTAAATATAAATGATTTCAAGAAGTTAGATTGGATTTTCCCAGAAACCACAGCAAATTTTGACAAATTGCCAATTCAGTACCGGGGATTTTGTGGTTACACATTTGCTGTAAAAGATGGACTACTCGTTCCAGGTATGTAAATGAAAATAGGCATACTCATATAGCACTTTACCCAAATTATCTCATTTGATCCTCCCAATAGCAATTTGAGATAAATACTACAGGTATTTGTATCCTATGGAAGACCTGTCTTAAATCTTCAGGAGCACCAATGAAATGAAAACCATATCATGAGAATAAAATGTATTTTTACTGAATGTGGATCAACTCATGTTTCCTGCAACAGAGAAGAGCCTGATGTAAAATTTCTCTTCCCACTTTCTCCCTCTTTCCTTCCCTTCTTCTCTTCTTAGAATTTAGCTGCATTTATATAGACTATGCCTATAAAGAAATGTGTCTGTCACATAGTAGAGGAAATATTTCAAAAATGTTTTGGAAAATGAAACATCACTGGGCCTCTCAAAGTATTTATTCAAAAGGACAATATTCATTTTGTTATATAAGTTCTGATATATCTTGTTGTTATTGTTTTTTAAAGTTAGGAATATTACCTTATAGTCATATTTATAAAAATTCTTTTTATAGGACTTATTCCAATAAGAAATCCAAAGTTTTATTGTTTGAAATTTTGTTTGGGATATTGTTTAAAATTTTAGTTATGTAGATTAATGGAAATTGTATTTGAAAGTTGATGGAAATTGCATTTGAGTTGTTGGGATCACAATTTCTCACAACATGGATGGTAATAAGCAAATGAAGAAAAATATTTTTTTTATTTAATTTTTTTAAATTTTTTTTAAACCCTTAACTTCTGTGTATTGGCTCCTAGGTGGAAGAGTGGTAAGGGTGGGCAATGGGGGTCAAGTGACTTGCCCAGGGTCACACAGCTGGGAAGTGTCTGAGGCCAGATTTGAACCTAGGACCTTCGGAGAAAAATATTTTTATATATAATTGGTGCTTATTAACTTTGAATCATATGAAGCCTCTAAGATTAAAAGCATTCCAATCTTTTCTTTCTATTTATCTTAATTCATCATGACTCTTGGATAGTTTCACTTTTCTTCATGTTGTCACATAATCAGATATTATATTTCTCTATTGATATTATATTATTATTGAAAAGAGAACTGGAGAATATTTTATAGCAAATTTATAGTGTATAATTTTATTATTAGTAGATGAATGAATTATTTGTAATCAGCTATCAAGATCTTATTTTGGTTCACTTTGTAGAAATTTTTTAGTTTTTGTTTTGTGAGTAGAAAGGAAGATACCTAATGGATAATTTAGAGTAATCCAGGAAGAGAATAAATAGTAATGAGAAAAATTAATTTAAAAACAGATAGGTATTATTCAGGGTCCCAAGGCAGGTCCCTTCCTCCAGTTCTGAGCTTAAGACCCAGGGTCATGGAAGATCCTGATCTTAATGAGAGAAGATTGGGCTTCTTTTTCTTTTTCTTTTTTCCTTTCACTTTCTCTCTGGCTTTTTATGCTTCTGTCATGGAGTTTCAGGGAAATTTCTTAAACAAAACTTTGAAGTATTTCATATTTAGGATCTCTCCTAAAAGAGATCTACAAGGATCCCTTCTAGCAAAGGATACTGAATTTGTAGGTCAATCAGCCAACAAATTTTTATTAAATGTGTACTAAAACTTGTTCCTTGAAAGGAAAGCTATGACAAATATGGACACCAAAGTATAAAGGGACATCACCTTGCCAACAATGGTCCATGTAGCAATGGTTTTTCCAGTAGTATTGTATGGCTGTGAAAGTTGGACTATAGGGAAAGCTGAGTATCACAGAACTGATTGATGCTTTTGAATCGTGGTGCTTGAGAAGACTTTTGAGAGTCCCTTGGATAACAAGGAGATCCAATTAATCAATACTTAAGGAAATTAACTCTATTCATTGGAAGAGTAAATACTGACGCCATAGTTTAAAGACTTTGGCCACATAATAGGGAGACAAAATTCACTGGAAAGGATTTTGATGGTGGGAAAGATTGAAGGCAAAAGGTGAAGGGGATGATAGAAGATGAAATGGGTTGATAGTGTCACAGAATGTAAGGATAGAGGGCAAAGGGAAGAATCTGGGGGGAACAGAGTGTTACAAGAGAGGAGCATGAGACAAGAATGGCAGTTGGGGACAGCAGAGGATTCAGGGAAGAGTTCCAGAGGACCAGGTCTTCGGTTTGGGGAGCTCAAGGAGAGTGGAGGCAACAAATGAGCTCTGAGTGAACCAAAGGCGATCCTGTGAATTTCTCCATCTAGAATTGAAGTCTTGATACTCTGTTCTTTGCCTGCAGACTTATTCTCAAGTCCAAGACCATATCATCCTGTCCTTGAGGGTTTTCTGGACTCCATCTGGGAGCAGATCCCCAAAACTCCACTTCCAGTCCTTGCCTTCCAGAGAGACCCTAATCAACTGAACTGTAGATATAGCTTATAGATTAGATATAGAAATAGGAGGAAGGGAAAGAGAAGCTTGGGTTGGAGACTGAATTGGCTTCCCAAGTGAAGGACCTTGGATTAGAGATTAGGGCAGCCTACTTCCTCTGACCACCACCTTTATCAATCACTCTGATACTCTTATTAAATATCTTTGAAAGTCAGATAGCATTCCAAGTTTATTGAGGGACAAGAAGGCAAGGAAGTATCACAGCTTTGCCTGGCAGAATCCATCTTTGAGCCAGACCCTGCTGTGGTGCCGTCGACCAGACTAAGGGGAGGCTTATGTGAACCTTGGTTCTGACCAACATCGAACAGGGTCACCATGTACCCCTTCTTGAGTGGAAGTCTTCCCTCCAACCTGTGAAGGCTGGCACACCTTCCCCGGATGCCCATCAACTGAGGGAAACCCCCTTCAAGTGTCCCCTAGTATTAGTGACTCCATAAGAGTAGGAAGAGAGAGCTACCACACTGACCCATCTCTCTTCCTCACCTGTTCCCCTTCCTCATGAGCCACTAATACAAGAAACAATGAACATTAACTTAGATAGGCTTTGGGAGACAGTAGAGGACAGAAGAGCCTGGCATGCTATGGTTCATGGGTCCTGAAGAGTTGGACATGATTGAATGATGAACAATAACAACAAAGTGCCAGGAATTTTGTACTAAGTGCTAGGAAAATTAAGACTAACATGAAACAAACAAAATCTTGAAGGAAACCTGAGATTCCAAGAGGTAGATATGATGAAAGAGAGCATTTCTGGCATAGCGGACAGTTAACCCAAAGGCCTGGAGAGTGGAGATGGATCAATGTATGTGGAAACAGTAAGTAAGCCATTATGGCATGTAGAAGGGGTTAAAGAAGATTAAAAAAGACTTTTTCCATTTCATACTGGTATTCAGATCCCAGAATGTCCATGTATCATGAAGGAGCCATTCTGTGCATATAAGCTCCATGACCTCCATCTCCACTCCCTCTCCCCTCACCCTTCTCATGTAAAAGCTGCCAATAAAAAGATTTCCAAGGTAAAAAAAAAAAAAGATTTTTAAAAAGGGGAGGAAGAGAAGGTCAGGTTGTAAAAACTTTGAATGCCAAATATATAAATGTAGAGTTGATTCTGGTGGTAATGAGGAGCCACTGAAGTTTATTTATTTATTTGTTTGTTTGTTTATTTATTTGTTTTTTTAAACCCTTACCTTTTGTCTTGGAATCAATACCATGTATTGGCTCCAAGGCAGAAGAGTGGTAAGGGCTAGACAATGGGGGTCAAGTGACTTGTCCAGGGTCACACAGCTGGGAAGTGTCTCAGGTCAAATTTGAACCTCCCGTCTCTAGGCCTGGCTCTCAATCCACTGAGCTACCCAGCTGCCCCCCACTGAAGTTTATATAAAAGAATAATATGATCAAACTTATGAGTTAAAGAAATTCTTGGTGGCCCAGTGGAGGATGGAATATGAAGTAGGGTAAGACTAGAGGGAAAAGGACCAATTAGAAAGCTATTATAGTAATTACACATGAGAGGTGATGATAGCTTGGACTAAGGTAGTATCTCTAAGTATTTTTTTGTTTGTGTTTTGAAGTTCTTACATTCTACAAAGTATTGGCTCCAAGGCAGAAGAACAGAACAGGTTAGGCAATTAGGGTTAAGTGACTTGCCCAGGGTCAAATAGCTAGGAAGTATCTGAGATCAGATTTGAACCAAGGCCCTCCTAACTCTAGGCCTGGATCTCTATCTACTGAGCCACCTTGCTTGACCTTCAGCTTAGTGTTTAAAGTAGATATTTGAAAAATGTTCGTTATTAAAACTACATTTTAAAATATAAGAAACATTATTAAAAAGATAGTCAAATATAGAAAAAAGAAAAAGAAGAAATATAGTCTATTGAATCATTATCTCAGAGAATCATAAATACAATAATTTTTATGCTTAGTAATTTACTTTCTTGTCTTTATTTTTAAGGAAATCCAGCTATTGGAATTTTGAAATATAAAGAGAGATATTACACTTTTAGTTCCAAAGAAGCTGCATATACTTTTGCAGAAAATCCAGATAAATACATTGAGTTAATTGGAGAAAAGGCAAAAAAGTGTGCAGAACTAATTCAGCTATTGGAACTTCACCAGCAATTTGAAACTATGATTCCATATACTCAGGTAAGTACTGTTAACTCTCCACACCAAAGCAGAAACAGAGTAACCCACAGAGAATATAGGTAAACCAATCCAAGTATAGAGTATAGTTAATGCTTGATCTTTACAGGATATCTGAAAATTATTCACACCTGAAAACTGAACCTAAATGGAAAGAGGAAAGAATACTAAGAATAAAATATTGAATTAGGTTCTGTTGGACAAAAAATAATTTGGGGGATAAATTTGAATAGGAATTAGGAGAATACTTTTTCCTGTTTAATATGTAGGGAACTTGGTCTAATTACCTAGAGGTGATGTCTGCACTTACACCTAGAGCCTTGAAAGTACAATATGGTTTTTCAATTCTAGAATTCCACAAAATGTCAATTTCTGTTTCATAAGCTCCACAAAATGTAGACTTGGTGAAAAATAGTCTACTCTATCTCTTTAGTCATTCCTTTCTACTTTGTGTATTTCCAGGATTATCTCTTACTTTTTCATTTCCAGGATCAACTGTTTTCCTTTTTCTCTCTCTACTTCTATTTTATCCTACCGTCTCCCCTTACCTTATTTTTTTAGATTTAAATATTTTATTTTTTTAGAAAAATTTTCCATGGTTACATGATTCATGTTTTTACTTTCCCCCCTTCACCCCCTTCCCATAGCCACTGCACATTTCCACTGGTTCCCCTTACCTTAAATGGATATGATTTCAAACTGGTTTGTTTTAATAAATTCATTGTTTGTATTGAATAGGGTTTTTTAATTCAGTGTTGCTGTGAACTAGAAAGAATATGGTCACATAGATCAAACTATCAATGCTATAGGCAGTACACAGGAGTAGACAAGAAGCATGGTTAGATTAGTAAGAATGAGAAGGTTTAGGGTTGTAATCTCATAAAGCAGAAACACCAAGAACAAAATCAGCAGTGGAGTGGCCAAAAAGGACAGAGGTATAGGTAGAGAGAAACTCTGGATAACTTATTGGAAACACTACTGCTTTCCTTTTAATGGTGGTTCCTTCTTGACTACAAATACAAACTTTTATTCTAGTAGCTTTACCTTATAGCCTCATATCCACCTGACTGTTTCTGTCATCTTCTGCATAATAGGTTTTGCCAAAACTTAAAATTCTTGACTTAACCTACAAGATACTTCAGATAAACTTATTTCATTGGACCTTTTCAGATGTCTCTCCCAATATTTCCCCTTAATAACTCTCCATTTAATTTAAACTTATTACTGTATATATATTTTCTGTAGGCATTTTTACTAGCATTTTCAATTTTTGTTATCTTATTTTGCCTAGAAGTAGTCGTCTTCATTAAATGAAATATATATATTAATATCAACTCCATTTTTTCAGGTGAAAATTATCGACAGACATATAAAACCAATAACAAAGTGTGAAAGTAGCACACAGACGGATACACATATAATGCCACCAACAATTATAAAAGATTATGAATGGAACGAATGGGAACTAAGAAGAAAAGCTATAAAACTGGTTTGTAGCAATGTTATCTAAAAAAGCCTGTCTTCTGGGTTCATTAAAATTTTTTTTCAACAATGGACATGAACCATCCTCCAAAATATTCCATTTTTTGGAGGATTAAACAAAATTATATCAGCAATCCAATATAAGATGTGCTGGGAGTTTTGTGCTAATCTACAACTAATTACATAGTACTTTATATGTATATATAGTACTTATTTAGTACAATCATTATATAGTACTTTATAGTTAAAACAATTCTTCTAATGTCAAGCAAGATAGAAGCCCAGTATTAGGAAACATCTCATTATGCCACTAGAATTATTTACTATACTTTCCTTCACATAAAATAATAATGTTATGGATTGGGTATCCTGTCTTAGTATTTAAAGCATGCAAGCTCACTTTCTTATCGTGTATTTAAAGAAAATCCTCTCTTCCTGTTTCGTGATTAATGAATTTAGCCATCAACGTCTTTTCAAAATTAATAATTTTCTTCATGCAATTATATGCATATATGTATTTTATTCCCAACTTGAGTGAAAGTTCTTTGAGGATACTAATCATTTAGAAAGCAATTTCTGAAAATGTTAAGCAACTCAGCCTCTTATCTGGAATCTTTATCTGATTAATTTAACATTAACATCAAACAAGCAGTTATTTATATAGCATTTTAGAGCTTAGCATTATTATTAATTTATGAGATAAGGTTTTGCCTGAAGCTGAAGAAGTTTGTGCTTCTTATCCAATTTATAAAGCAGTTCCGGAATATTTCTGAATATCCTTCATAGCATTCTCTTCTAAATATTCCTCCTAAATATTCTTATTCAAGAGATTGTTATTTGCCTGAATTCTGACATTTATTTAAACCTAATTCTTTTGGTGAAGAGATAGTCAATAAGAAGTGTTGCTTGGCTATGATTTTCCCATCAGTAGTGATGGATTTGTAGGTAGATCCTTAAGTTTTGGTTATAGAGGTTTAACTCCATTTCTTTTCTCAAAAAAAAAAATCTCTTGATACTTGGTTCCTTCCAGTTACAAATTCATTTAGAGCTGATTCTTCCCATGAGTTTCACACTTTGTACTTTCCTCAAGTCTTTGCCTTCCATCTCATTCTTTTTCCTCCAGGTGCCTCTAATGAATGTCTAATATAGTTCTCTGTATATGGTGGGCTTTCTAGCAGGCCAGCTAACAAATCCCTGTTAGGTGGTGTTTCTTTTTGTTACTTTTTGGTTTTAGACTTGTGTATTCAACTTTCAGAGGTAGATTCATTTCTTAAAATGTGATCCTGCAGTTGGGGTATCCTACATTCCATTGGTATTGTTGTGTGATTTGAGCTACTTGGTATTGATATTCACATTCATGACAATGTTTTGGAAAATGATGAATTTGTTTTGAAAGAGATAGACCACAGTAACCCTAAATTTAATGATTACAAGTCACATTTATATAGTCAGTGATGCCCCCTGGTGGGTGCTGCAACGATCCAGGGAGGGTGGTGATGGCCACAGGTGCATTTATATTTCCTATTAATTGCTATTAAAATTAAAAAAAATTAATTTCCAGGGGGCTAAGTAATATTTTTTCTGGAAAGGGGGCAGTAGGCCAAAAATGTTTGGGAACCACTGATATAGTGCTTTAAGGTTTATACAATGCTTTATTTATAGTGTCTCCTTTGATCCTTACAACAACCCTATGAAGAAGGTGTTATTATTATCATCTCCATTTTACAGATTAAAAACTGAGACTGAAAGAGATGAAGTGATATGTTTGGAGTCACACAACTAATATCTAAGACAGGGTTTGAACTCAAATCTTCCTGCCTCCAAATCTAGCACTCTATCCACAACTATATGATTAAACTTGGAGAACAAATATTTTAAGAATGTGAAACAAAATTTGGTATCTTGTTAATCTTTGATTGTTGTCAATCCCTGGTCTTATCCCCAGAATTAGATGACACCACTATATTTAAAACTTAGCCAGAATCTTTATCTGAGAATTGACCCCCTCCAGGGTTGTTTCACAGTTCTGGGGCATCGGGCCAGGTTAAAATCAAAGGGCCTTTTTAGCTTCCTAACTATGGGAACATAGCTGCTAACTATGGATATTTTAGTTTAAGAAATAAGACTTAGGAGAAGAAACAGGAACTCAGAGTTGAAAGGAGGGAACTCAGAAGTTATATATATATAATGCACACATTCATATATATGTATATATATGTATATAAGTATATATGTCTATATAAACATATATAATATTGCTAAGAAGTTTCCGCGTATAGTATGCCTGAATCTACTTCTCTTTATTTACTTCTGTTTATTACCTAGTTCTGTCCTTTGAAACCAGTCAGAACAAGACTAATTCTTCTTTGGCATTTCTCCGAGGCAGCCCTTCAAATATTGGTGGTAGCAGCCATAAGGACTTATATTTTCCTTTTAGGTTAGAATTTCCAATTTTTTCCACTTGACCTTGTTTGACATAACTTTTGGTCCCCTTGTCATCCTGATTCTCACCTCCTGATTGCCTTCCATCTTGGTCTTCCTAAAATGTGTTGCGTAGACTTGGATGCAGTTCTGCGGTCCTAATTTGGCAAATCTGGGGAATCTTACAGAAATCTAATGGCAAAGTTTCGGATGTTGCCTGAGCAGGTCAGAGTACAAGAAGAGTGTTACTTCACTTACTGTGGGTAAAGTTTTTATATTATTGGAATATTAAAGAACTACTGTTGGACTGGACCACAAGATCTACTGGACCCATGCATGTGATTCAGGGTAGGGTTCAGTCCAGAGGGAACCTGACCTCTAATGAAAGGGAGAGCTAGCTTTTCTTTCCTTATACTTTTTGGTTTCTTAAATACCTATTCTTCTACTCCAGGGAGAAATTATGGTGAAAGAAAATATGGTGAAAGAAAATATGGTGAAGACCTATGTGGAGAGGGGCACACACATAAGGAACATAGATAGTTAGGCCACTTGCATGCAAAGGCATACATGGGGGACAACTGAGTCCAAGACACAAGTATAGAGGAACAGCTCAAACTTGAGATACTGTAGTGGGACAGATACCTTCTGATTATGTCATCATGCTGCTTTCTGTTGGTTTCCAGTAGATATGTTATCTGTACTGCATTCATTGCCTCCAACTAATGCTGTCTCACTGGATGTGTTGTCTCTGTGGGCATGGTTCCACTGGACACATGGTGATACCACTTCTCTCTACTTCCACCTTCTGGATTCAGCTAAAGTCCTTTGCCTATAGTGTTTTCTCTTCTTCTAGAGAGAAAGTGATGATATTTGGGGAGGGGGTGATAAAAGAAAGTTCCATAACTACAAATGTCTAGTGGTCCTTTCCTCCATTCTCTCCATTATATTTGTTCATCTTTTAGCTTCCTGACACATGTGAGGATTCATCTCTGCATCTTTTTTCTGATTTGTTTCTAATTAAAACTTCCATTTTATCGAGGAAAATTTCATTCTCCTTGATAATTTTGAGCATAGGAAGGCATCCTTCCAAGACTTTTTCTACTAGTTAGATAAACCTACATTCTGTGTATTCGTAGCTGTTATTTGTCATGGGTAGAGAAATACTGTAAAAACACAACACACTTCCAAGCCACTACAAAATTCTCTTTGTCCTGCAAAGCAGATCTAAACTGTCTTCCTGATGGAAAACTCATGTAGCAAATGACAGAATCTCCTGAGGGTAGTATTCTTTATTTATAGCCAGCTTCCTGCTTTTTCTTAAAAGATAGCACTAACTTTCTCTGCCACCCTTGATTGGCAATTAGCAGCTTCCTCCCAAAGCCCTAGTGGAAACAAGCTGCCTGAAGCTGTCATCTCTTGGAGAGTCTTAAGATCTAATTGCCAGCCAGTTTGCCCCTCTTCCTATATTCTCTAGTAACCAGATGTCAGAAACCCACTTTCTTATTGCCTTTCTATGATGTCCCAGCAAAGAATTTATTAATGTTAGTACTGATGCCTTTTCTGCAGATGTGGCAAGCACTTACTCAACAAGCTTCCATTGATTGACAATGCCCAGCTTCCTGCCAAAGAACCGATGCAAACCAGTTGTCTATAATTGTTTTCCCTTCTTAGTAGAATACTACTAACATGCTCATAGATTTCAGCTCTTCCTGAATCCTTCTTTCATGTCATTCATACAGCAGAAGGAAAAAGAAACAGTCCATATAGTTGAATCTCTATGTGGAAAATGACTACTTTCTTTTTTATTATTAAATTTTTTATTTTTAGAAAAATTTTCCATGGTTACATGATTCATGTTTTTACTTTCCCCTTCACCTGCTCAACCCCCCCACCCCATTAGCTAACTCGCATTTCCATTGGTTTTAACATGTGGCATCAATCAAGACTTATTTACATATTGTTGATAGTTGCATTGGTGTGGTCCTTTCGGGTCTACATCCCCAGTCCTCCTCATCAACCCAAGTGTTCAAGTAGTTGTTTTTCTTCTGTGTTTCCTCCCCTATAGTTCTTCCTCTGAATATGTTCTTTTCCATAAATCCCTCAGAATTGTCCTGGATCATTGCATTCCTGCTAGTACAGAAGTCCATTACATTCAATTGTACCACAGTGTATCAGTCTCTGTATACAATGTTCTTTTGGCTCTGCTCCTTTCACTCTGCATCAATTCCTGGAGGTCTTTCCAATTCACATGGAATTCCTCCAGTTTATTATTCCTTTGAGCACGATAGTATTCCATTACCAACATATACCACAATTTGTTCAGCCATTCCTCAATTAAAGGGCATACCCTCGCATTCCAGTTTTTTGTCACCACAAAGAGTGCAGCTATAAATATTTGTGTACAAGTCTGTTTATCTATGATCTCTTTGGGGTACAAACCCAGCAAGGGTATGGCTGAATCAAAGGGCAGGCATTCTTTTAGCACTCTTTGGGCATAGTTCCAAATTGCCATCCAGAATGGTTGGATCAGTTCACAACACCACCAGCAGTGCATTAATGTCCCAATTTTGCCACATCCCCTCCAACATTCATTACTCTTCCCTGCTATCATTTTAGCCAATCTGCTAGGTGTGAGGTGATACCTCAGAGTTGTTTTGATTTGCATTTCTCTAATTATTAGAAATTTAGAACACTTTCTCATGTGCTTATTGATAGTTTTGATTTCTTTATCTAAAAATTGCCTATTCATGTCCCTTGCCCATTTATCAATTGGGGAATGGCTTGATTTTTTATACAATTCATTTAGTTCCTTGTATATTTGAGTAATTTGACCTCTGTCAGAATTTTTTGTTATAAAGATTTTTTCCCCCAGTTTGAGGTTTCCCTTCTGAGTTTGGTTGCATTGTTTTTGTTTGTACAAAAACTTTTAAATTTAATATAATCAAAATTATTTATTTTACATTTTGTAATTTTTTCTAACTCTTGCTTGGTTTTAAAATCTTTCCTTTCCCAGAGATCTGACAAGTATACAATTCTGTGTTTGCCTAATTTACTTACAGTTTCCTTCTTTATATTCAAGTCTTTCACCCATTCTGAATTTATCTTGGTGTAGGGTGTGAGATCTTGATCTAAATCTAATCTCTCCCATATTGTTTTCCAATTTTCCCAGAAGTTTTTGTCAAATAGTGAATTTTTGTCACAAAAGTTGGGTTCTTTGGGTTTATCATAGGCTGTCTTGCTGAGGTAGCTTACCCCAGAGTCTATTCCACTGATCCTCCCTTCTGTCTCTTAACCAGTACCATATTGTTTTCATGACCACTGCTTTATAGTATAGTTTAATATCTGGTACTGCTAGGCCACCTTCCTTCACATTTTTTTTCATTATTTCCCTAGATATTCTTGATCTTTTGTTCTTCCAAATGAACTTTGTTGTAGTTTTTTCTAATTCTGTAAGAAAGTTTCTTGGTAGTTTGATAGGTATGACACTAAATAAGTGAATTAATTTGGGTAGAATGGTCATTTTTATTATGTTAGCTTGTCCTACCCATGAGCACTCAATGTTTTTCCAATTGTTTAGATCTAGTTTTAATTGTTTGGAAAGTGTTTTGTAGTTGTGTTCGTATAATTCCTGTATTTGTTTTGGTAGATAGATTCCTAAGTATTTTGTGTTGGCTAGGGTGATTTTAAATGGTGTTTCTCTTTCTACCTCTTGCTGCTGTGATGTGTTGGAAATATATAGAAATGCTGATGATTTATGTGCATTTATTTTGTATCCTGCAACTGTAAGGGAGGAAAGGGGGTTTTATGGGTTCAATATATTAAAAGGTGGTCACCAGGGGAAATTTCCCAAATTAAGAAATAATCTCAAGTCAAAATTGAATTTTATGGTGATTTATTTACAATTAGGAAGGTTGAAGGTAGGGAAATTGAGAGAGAGAAACTCTGGCCCAGATCAGATAGGAATTTAGAGGCCCAGTAGTTAAAGGTTAATAAAACAAGGCTTCTAGCCACAAGGCCTTTTTACAATTAGAGAGGCAAGAGGGGCCTCCCTGAGGATAGAGTCTCCAGAAACACCAAGGAAAGAGAAAAAGAGTCAATCTAACTTACCCACATGGAACAGTCTAGGTCACGAACCAGCAAAGCTCCCTGAGATCCCCTTTACCATACCAGTCGCAGCCTCACTCCCTCTTCCCTCCTTGGAAGGGCCACATATATTACTTCCAGTGCCTTCCCTTAGCCGTCCTGTCCAATCACAATAGATGCTTTCTCATAGAAAGCATAGGGGGTGGTTTGTTGATTCTGATTGGTTGCTTACTCTAGCACACATGGGTTAGGACATCCCAGAATTGGAGGGTGTTCTCACCTTTGGTGATTAAATCTAAAGATGGGGCAGTGTAGACTTAATTTAATTATCACACAAATTTGCTAAAGTTGTTGATTTTCTACTAGCTTTTTAGTTGATTCTCTAGGATTTTTTTAAGTAGACCATCATATCATCTGCAAAGTAATAGCTTGGTCTCCTCATTGCCTATTTTAATACCTTCAATTTCTTTTTCTTCTCTAATTGCTACTGCTAGTGTTTCTAGTACAATGTTAAATAATAGAGGTGATAATGGGCATCCTTGTTTCACACCTGGTCTTATTGGAAAGGTTTCTAATTTATCCCTATTGCTTATGATGCTTGTTGATGGTTTAAGATATATACTATTTATTACTTTTAGGAAAGGACCTTCCTTTCCTATACTTCCTAGTGTTTTCATTAGGAATGGTTGTTGTATTTTGTCAAAGGCTTTTTCAGCATCTATTGAGATAATCATGTGGTTTTTTGTTGGTTTGCTTATTGATATGGTCAATTATGTAGATGGTTTTCCTAATGTTGAACCATCCTTGCATTCTTTGTATAAATTCCACCTGATCATGATGGATAACCCTCTTGATCACTTGCTGGAGTCTTTTTGCTACTATTCCATTTAAGACTTTTGCATCTATATTCATTAAGGAGATTAGTCTGTAATTTTCTTTCTCTGTTTTTGATCTACTTGGCTTTGGAATCAGTACCATATTTGTGCCATTAAAGGAGTTTGGTAAGACTCCTTCTTTGCTTATTATATCAAATAATTTATTAATTGTTCTTTGAATGTTTGATAGAATTCACTTGTGAATCCATCAGGCCCTGGTAATTTTTTTTTAGAGAGTTCTTTGATGGTTTGTTCAATTTCTTTTTCTGATATTGGATTATTTAAGTATTCTATTTCTTCTACTGTTAATCTAGGCAATTTATCTTTTTGTAAATATTCATCCATATCACCTAGATTGCTATATTTATTGCCATATAATTGGGCAAAATAGTTTTTACTGATTGCCTTAATTTCCACTTTATTAGAGGTGAGGTCTCCCTTTTCATCTTTGATACTGTTAATTTGGTTTTCTTCTTTCCTTTTTTTTATTAGATTTACCAGTACTTTGTCTAGTTAAACTGTTTTTTTTTCAAAATACCAGCTTCTAGTCTTATTTATTAATTCATTAGTTCTTTTACTTTCAATTTTATTAATTTCTCCTTTGATTTTTAGTATTTCTAATTTAGTTTTCATCTGGGGATTTTTAATTTGTTCATTTTCTAGTTTTTTAAGTTGCATGCTCAATTCATTAACCTCTGCCATCCCTAATTTGTTCATATATGCATTCAGTGATATAAATTTTCCCCTTAGACCTGCTTTGGCTGCATCCCATATGTTTGAGTAAGATGTCTCATCATTGTCATTGTCTTCAATGAAATTATTGTTTCTATGATTTGTTCTTTCACTAACTTATTTTGAAGAATCATATTATTTAATTTCCAATTAGTTTTTGGTTTGCCTCTCCATGTATTCTTACTAAAAACTATTTTTATTGCATTCTGATCTGAGAAGGTTACATTTATTATTTCTGCTTTTTTTGCCATGTTTCTATACCCTATTACATGGTCTATCTTTGTGAATGTTCCATATGCTGCTGACAAGAAGGTGTATTCCTTTTTGTACCTATCTATTTTTCTCCATATATCTATTAACTCCAGTTTTTCTAGGGTTTCATTTACCTCTCATCTCTTTCTTATTTATTTTTTGGTTTGATTTATCTAGATCTGATAGGGGAAGGTTGAGGTCCCCCACTAATATGGTTTTGCTATCTATTTTATCCTTGAGCTCCACTCGCTTCTTCTTTAGAAATCTGGAAGCTATACTGTTTGGTGCATACATGTTGAGTACTGATATTTCTTCATTGTTTATACTGCCTTTTATTAGGATGTAGTTACCTTTCCTATCTTTTTTAACCTTATCTATTTTTACTTTGGCTCTGTCAGAGATCATGATGGCAACCCCTGCCTTCTTTTTCTCATTTGAAGCCCAATAGATTTTGCTCCATCCTCTCATTTTCACTCTATGTCTGTCTGTCTGTTTCATGTGTGTTTCTTGTAGACAATATATGGTAGGATTGTGGTTTCTAATCCACTCTGCTATTTGCTTCCATTTTTATGGGTAAGTTCATCCCATTCACATTCAGAGTTATAATTATCAACTGTGCATTCCCAGACATTTTGATTCTCCTAGTCCTATCCTTTCTTCTTTCACTGTTTCCTTCTATACCAGTGTTTTGTTTTTAATCAATTCCTATAATACCCTCCCTTGTTGTACTTCCCTTTATACCCCCTCCCTTCTTATTCCCCTCTTATTGTTCTTTAAAGCTACGCTTTGCTCCCCCCCCCCAAGCCCTCTCCCTCCCTAGTATTGCTTCCCTCCCCACCAGTCCGTTTGTTACCCTTCTACTTCTCTATGGGGCATGAGTCAATTCTCTGCCCCAGTGGATCTGATTGTTCTTCTCTCTTTAAGTTGATTTCAATGCACATAAGTATTAAATATTTCCTCTCTCTAAACTCTTTACCCTTACAGTGTATTGCTATTTTTCCCTGTTGGTCCCATGGGCTTCTTTATGGAATATAAATTTATTCCTTTTTGTTTGTTTTCCTATTTTTATTATTATACCTTCTTTCCCCACCCCCAGTTTTGTAAATATTTATACATACACACACACACACACACACACACACACACACACACACACACACACATACACACACATATATAAATCGCTTTACATTTCATCCTATACAGTTTGTCCCTGTTCCCTCTATGTAAACTTCTTCTAGTTACCCTGTTGGTAATAACAATTTTTAATATTTGCCAATATCTTCTTTTCTTCTTGGGATACAAATTGATTGAACTTGTTGTGTCCCTTAAAGAAAAGAATTTTTTTCTCCTCCATTCTCTTAATTACCTTATGGTGATTCTCTTGAGTTCTGGGTTTGGGCAGCAAACTCTGTTTTTGTCTGTTTTTTCTTGATGAATGCTCTGAAGTCCTCAATTTTATTGAATGACCATACTTTCCCTTGCAATAATATAGTTAGTTTTGCTGGATAGTTGATTTTTGGTTGTAGACCGAGTTCTCTTGCTTTCTGGAATATTGTGTTACATGCCTTCCGGTCCTTCAATTTAGATGCAGCCAGATCCTGTGTTATCCTAACTGTGGTTCCCTGATATCTGAATGACTTCTTTTTAGCAGCTTGTAATACTTTTTCCTTGGTCTGGTAATTTTTAAATTTGGCTATAATATTCCTGGAAGTTGTCAGTTGTGGATTAAATGTAGGAGATGATCTGTGGATTCTTTCAATTTCCACTTTTACCTCTTGTTCAAGAACTTCAGGGCAATTTTCTCTGATAATTTCTTGTAGGATGCTGTCTAAACTTTTTTTATGATGTTCTGGTAAACCAATAATTCTTAAGTTGTCTCTTCTAGATCTGTTCTCCAGATCTTTGGTTGAATCAATGAAGTGTTTTATATTCTCAACTTTTTCATTTTTTAAAATTTTTTAATATATTCTTGCTGCTTTATGAAGTCATTTGCTTCTAGTTGTTTAGTTCTGTTTCTTAAAGACTGAATTTCATTGCTGGCTTTTTGGTCATCCTTCTCCTTCTGTTCTGATTTTCTTTGTAGATCATCTTTTACCTTCTTTGCTTCATTTTCAAGGTGGCCAGTTCTGGTTTTTAAGACTTTTTGTTCTTGTTTTAGTTCATGTATTTCCTTTTTCAAATTGTCTTCAGCCTCTCTTGCCTCTCTTGATTGCTTTTTGAGTTCCTGATGTTCTTGAGTTAATTGAATTTTGAAATCTTCAAAAGCCTTTGTCCAGTTCGCTGGAACTACTTCCTCTTCTTCTATTTCTATTTCATTTGCTCTCTTTTCACTTCCTTGAAAGAAGCTGTCAATTGTCATTTCTTTTCTCTTTTTCTGTTGCTTACTCATATTTTTTCCTTCCTTGTTCTGCTTAGTTTGAGCAGACGTATTTAATGATCTTTGATGAAAAATCTTCCCTCAGCTGGCAATGGAGGTTTGTTGTTACTTTTTCTGCCCTCTGAAGACTTCTTGTCAGTCCAATTTTTGGGATTAATCCTGTATTAATTGGATTAATTTTACTGCTTAATCTGCCCTGAGGCTAAACCCTAGAGAGGAGGGAAAAACAAAGAAACAAACAAAAAACTGTGGGGGGACAAGAAGGAGCTTTTTTGCTGAGCTGAGCTGTCCAGCAGTGGGGTCCCCCTGCGCTATCTGCTGTGTTTGATCTGGTTGTCTTTCCTCTTGAAGCCCTTCCTTCTCTATGTCGGTATGAGGAAGCCAAGCTGTCTGAGGTCTGAGGGTTGGCTCTCTCTAAGCCACTATCTTTGGGTCGTTTTTGCTGTGTTTCTTTGGTTTTCTCCTCCAGTCGCACCTCTCCAGTGCCTGTGTTTAACTCCCCGAATCCAGTGCCAGCAAGGCTCTCTCTCTGGAGTGGTGCACCCACCCACCCTGAGATTTCCTGGGCCCCTGGAGACTCCGCACAGTATGTGGGGGAGGCGTCCTGGGATTCCCCTCCTTGAACCCAACAGTTCAAGAATTGAAACCTTTTTCTTGGCATACCTCTTTAGTTGTGCTGCTGTAGGGTTCCCCCTGCTCTGTCCCATTATTAGATTTGGTCCTCTTTCTTCTCGAAGCACATTGTTTTCTATCTTGGTGTGTAATGGTGCGGAGGTTTTAAGATTCATCCTGTCTATGCCATCATCTTCCGGGAAAATTGAAAATGACTTATTTCTAACAAAAAGGAGGTAATTTTCTGTTTTCTTAAAAGAGAAGACTTTTCTCCTTTCAATTAGCCATCTTCAGTTCTAGGTGTTGCAGATGCAGAGAAGCATAGACCTTAGAACCCTCTGCCCAAGAATTTATTCCAGGCTGTAATTGACCACTTTAAGTCAATCTTTTTAGCCAGTTCAAAATCTTCTTAACCTTTCCATATTTTCTAGCCCATATCTTTTCATTTTGTCCACAAGAATAGCATCATCAACATCGTTATCACCATCATTATGTATATAGCAGTTTAAGACTTCCTATACATTATCTCATTTCATCCTTATGACAACCCCAAAAGGTATATTAATTATTAAGATGTCCATTTTATAATGAGTTTTTTATGAAACTCCATTTTTCTAAATCCATGCTGTCCAATATGCCTCCACCTTCTTACCTCTACCTCACGAAATTCCTCTCTATCTTCAAGATTAAGTTCAAGCAACAACTTCTGCATCATTTTCCTTAATTCCCCCAAATGGAAGTGCCCTCCCCCCCCAAACTTCTTGTATTTTAAAGTACTTTATACATAGTTATATTTATTGACTTCATATTTATCCAATTTATATTTCATAGGTAACTATTATCTCCCCCATTAAACTATAAGCTCCTTGAGAGTAGGGATTGTTTTGTTCTTTAAAATTCTAACCTTTGTGTTCATCACAATGCCTGGCACATAGTAGGAATTTAATATTTTTTGTTGTTCAGTCATTTCAGTGGTGCCTGACTTTTCATGACCCGTTTGGGATTTTCTTAGCAAAGATACTATAATGGTTTGCCTTTTCCTTCTCTAGATCATTTTACAGATGAGGACACTGATGAAAACAGGGTTAAGTGACTTGCCCAGGATCACACAGTAAGTGTCTGGGGCCTGATTTGAACTCAGGTCTTCCTGACCCCAGGCTTGGTGTTCTATCCACAATTGAACACAGAATCAGAGTTTTTATTTGAATTCAGTTTATACTCTTCTCACTATACATATTGCCAGAAAGTCTTTGTCAGATGTTTTGCTAAAAGCTAGAGAGGCTACATTCACGACATATCCCCCTGATCTATTTAAGTCTAGTAATGCTTTCAAAACAAAAGGATATTAAATGAATTCTTCTAAGTGAAACCATGATGATTCTTTGTGCTCATCTCTTTCTTTTCCAGCTGTTTATTAACCAATCTTTTATTAATATGTTTGGAATTTTGCCAGTAATCGAAATTAAACTCATTTGTATATTCCATTCTCTTTCTATTGAAAGATAAGGATAATAGCTGTCCTTTTGTTGGTCTATGATACCTCTAAGAACTTACAAATAACAGTGAAATGGTTCAGTAATTATATCTAGTCATTCCATTAGCACTGTGAGATAATAGTACATTTGGGCCTCCTGAATTTAAGATGACTGCTGAGATGTTCTCTTTCTCCCTACTTACTTTGGATTTCAACTCTCTATGATGATTTTGGTTCTAATCTTTCCTATCCAAAGATCACACTTCTTAGAAGAGAAAACAGAAGAAAAATCAAGCACATCTGCCTTCTTTCCATTTTCCTTTATCATCATCATCCTATTTATTCAAAGAAGTGCTCCTTTTCTTTCTTTGATCTCTATTTTCCCCAAAACTTTTTTTAAAAATCCAGCCTTTTTGGTGCTCATAATTCTTTTTGTTATCCTCAGTTCATTTTGAACTTTAGTGCTCCTGGCATTCTCCTTTTAGCACTATACCACACTTTTGTATCCATTCTCTGTTACCTGCTCTTGCTTTCCATTTTCTGCACATGTTTTAAAAATTCAGTTTGGTTAATGCAGTCTATACATATCCATATCGGTCTCTTTAGACAGCTCCTCTTTTTCTTCTTCATTATTTGTCTTTCTTTGATTCTTTAAAATTTTATTGTTAAGCATTTCCCATTCCTCCTAGGATGACTTCCTCTGCAAACTTGCGGCTTCTTCTTCTTCTTCTTCTTCTTCTTCTTCTTCTTCTTCTTCTTCTTCTTCTTCTTCTTCTTCTTCTTCTTCTTCTTCTTCTTCTTCTTCTTCTTCTTCTTCTTCTTCTTCTTCTTCTTCTTCTTCTTCTTCTTCTTCTTCTTCTTCTTCTTCTTCTTCTTCTTCTTCTTCTTCTTCTTCTTCTTCTTC
>NC_058133.1:330772131-330824086 GCF_016433145.1 Gracilinanus agilis
AGGAAGGAAGGAAGGAAGGAAGGAAGGAAGGAAGGAAGGAAACCTACCTAAAAAGAAAACAAAGAAAGAAAGAACAAAAGAAAGAAAGAAAGAAAACCTACCTAAAAAGAAAACCCTTCCAATGAAAACAGAAGAATGGATGCTCAGAGAGACCCCCACCCCCACCCCCATGGGGACTTGACTTGATATTTCTGGTACTGCAAGAGGAGACCTTTGCCCTGCTCCACCCACCCACTAGAGCGTTGCCCCCTCTGTTGTGCTTGGGTGCCTTGTGTCTGTCTCTGGACCCCATGTGTCTGCCCTTCCTTGTTTTCTTCCCAGTTCTGGATGGGCCTCTGATGTAGTTGGCTCTGTTTGCCAAATGTTCTTCCTCTTTTTCTTGCTTCTCTGTCCCTGGCCTCTTCATGTCCTTGAATTATGTACTATCCCCCTTCCTATGTGAGTATGTGGACCCCTTCTGGTCTCCCTCCCTTTTCCACATCAGTGGGCAAATTGTATTATGTAATTATGTAGAGATCTGCTGAACAGTCCACTTTCATCAAGTGAGAACTGTCTGTATTGTGCTGAACCATGGGGAGACAAAAAGGCAAAAAACAGTTCCTGCTCTCAAGGAGCTCACAGTCTGGCTCATTCCTTTTTCTTTTCTTTTTTTCTTTTTTTCTTTTTTTAATTATTAGATATTTATTAATATTCGTTTTTAACCTGTTTACATACTTTATGCCCCTACTTTCCCCTTCACCCCCCGCTCTCCTCCCACCCATGGCCAACGCACATTTCCACTGGTTGTAACATGTGTCCTTGTTCAGGGTCTATTTCCCATTCATGTCCGCCTCAGCCCATGCATTCAAGCAATTGTTTATCTTATATGTTTCCTCTCCTGCAGTTCTTCCTCTGAATGTGGGTAGCATCTTTACCATAAATCCCTCAGAGCTGTCCTGTGTCATTGCAGTGCTGCTGGTACAGAAGTCCATTACATTTGATTTTACCATAGTATATCAGTCTCTGTGTACAATGTTCTTCTGGCTCTGTTCCTTTCGCTCTGCATCACTTCCTGGAGGTCTCTCCAATTTGCATGGAATTCCTCCAGTTTATTATTCCTTTTAGCACAATAGTATTCCATCACCCGCATATACCACAGTTTGTTCAGCCATTCCCCAATTGAAGGACATCCCGTCATTTTCCAGTTTTTTGCCACTACAAAAAGCGCAGCTATAAATATTTTCGTACAAGTCTGTTTAATCTATGATCTCTTTGGGGTACAAACCCAGCAATGGTATGGCTGGGTCAAAGGGCAGGCAGTCTTTTATAGCCCTTTGGGCATAGTTCCAAATTGCCAGCCAGAATGGTTGGATCATTTCACAACTCCACCAGCAATGCATTAATGTCCCAATTTTGCCACATCCCCTCCAGCATTCATTACTCTCCCCTTCTTTCATTTTAGCCAATCTGCTAGGTGTGAGGTGATACCTCAGACTTGTTTTGATTTGCATTTCTCTAATTATTAGAGATTTAGAACACTTTCTCATGTGCTTATTGATACTTTTGATTTCTTTACCTGAAAATTGCCTATTCATGTCTCTTGCCCATTTATCAATTGGGGAATGGCTTGATTTTTTATACAATTGCTTTAACTCCTTGTATATTTGAGTGATTAGACCCCTGTCAGAGTTTTTCGTTATAAAGATTTTTTCCCAATTTGTTGTTTCCCTTCTGATTTTGACTACATTGTTTTTGTTTGTACAAAAGCTTTTTAGCTTAACATAATCAAAACCATTAAATTTACATTTTGTAATTTTCTCTAACTCTTGCTTGGTTTTAAAATCTTTCCTTTCCCAGAGATCTGACAAGTATACTATTCTGTGTTCACTTAACTTATAGTTTCCCTCTTTATATTCAAGTCATTCACCCATTCTGAATTTATCTTGGTGTAGGGTGTGAGATGTTGATCTAAACCTAATCTCTCCCATATTGTTTTCCAAATTTCCCAGCAGTTTTTGTCAAATAGTGGATTCATGTCCCAAAAGTTGGGCTCTTTGGGTTTATCATACACTGTCTTGCTGACATCATTAACCCCGAGTCTATTCCACTGATCCTCCCTTCTATCTCTTAGCCAGTACCATATTGATTTAATGACTGCTGCTTTATAGTATAGTTTGATATCTGGTACTGCCAGGCCCCCTTCCTTTTTTTTCCTTTTTCCCCCCATCCTGTTTTCACACTTGTGCGTTGGCGTTGTGTGAGGTGTTCGGTGTGGGGGGTGGGGGAGGGTCTTCTTCCTCTCGAGTTTTAGTGAGAGCTGTTTCACCCTTTATAGCGTGGAAATGCCCTGATTCTGCGTACCTTCAATGCTGCGCCCTGTTGTGGGGTTCCTTCGTTCTTCTGGACTCGTTTTTATGTCCCCTTGAGGAGTCCTGTATGCTTCGGTCAGGAGAGATCGAGCAGCTGCTCCTTACTTTGCCACCATCTTAACCGGAAGTCCCATTCCTTTTTCAAATTATGACTTAATTTTATTTTATTTTTTTAATATCATCCCATCATATTCAACTTACACCCTTGCCTTCTGTCTCTATATACTCCTTCTAACTGCCCTAATAATGATAAAGTTCTTTGGAGTTAGAAGAATCATCTCTCCTTGTAGGGATATATACAATTTAACCTTACTGAGTGATTTATGATTTCTCTTTCCTATTTACCTCTTTTTTCTTCTCTTGAGTCTTGTTTTTGAGAGCCAAATTTCTCATTTAAGGAAGCCACTGGTCTTTTCATCAGGAATGCTTGAAAGTCCTCTATTATATTGAATCTCCTTTTTTTCCCCCTGAAAGATTATGCTTAATTTTGCTGGGTAAAAGTGATTCTTGTTTGAAATCCTAGCTTCTTTGCTCTCTGGAATATTGTTTTTTAGACCCTCCAATTCTTTAATATAAGAAAATGCTAAATTTTACATTATCCTGACTGTGGCTCCCTGATACTTGAATTGTTTCTTTTTGGCAGCTTGCAGTATTTCTCTTTGACCTGGGAATTTTGGAGTTTGGATATAATATTCCTAAGAGTTATCCTTTCAGGATCTCTTTCAGGAGGTGATCAGTGGATTCTTTTGTTTTGTTTTTGTTTTTGTTTTTTTTTTAAACCCTTAACTTCTGTGTATTGGCTCCTTGGTAGAAGAGTGGTAAGGGTGGGCAATGGGGGTCAAGTGACTTGCCCAGGGTCACACAGCTGGGAAGTGTCTGAGGCCGGATTTGAACCTAGGACCTCCTGGACCTCCTGTCTCTAGGTCTGGCTCTCAATCCACTGAGCTACCCAGCTGCCCCCAGTGGATTCTTTTCATCTATTTTGTCCTCTGGTTCTAGAATATCAGGGCAATTTTCCTTGATAATTTTCTTGATGGTTAATGTCTAAGCTTTTTTAAAATTATTTTTTTTATAGGCTTGAAAACAATTCATATTTCTCTTGGAAGTTTTGAATGTAGCATATTAGCTTTGTTACCTTCTTCTGAGTTTGTGTTTTGGTCTTTCCTGACACTGAAATAACTTTCTATATTGACTTTCTTTTGTTGTTGTGTGCTCATTTTCCAACCTTTTTCTTAAAAACCATCGAAGTTGGGCTCTTTAACTGTGATGAAGGGAGCACTATTCTAAGCTTCAGGTTCTTTGTGCAGCTGTCTTCAGAGGTGGAATCTATCTGCTTTCAGTTCTTCCAACATGGTGTGATGTAAGGAGACTGTGTTTAATACTCTCCCAACCTGTGATCCAGTTCACAAACACTCTTACCCTTTGGAACTGTTACCAAGGTCCCCTGCTCTCCTGTGACAACAAGCTTTGGTGTTTGCTAGAGCTCCTCCTCACCCTGAAAGTTTGTCCCAGCTCTGCTACCTGGATCTATGTATGGGCAATGCAACAAAAGTGCAGCACCCAGAGCCAGCAAAGGGACCACTGTTATCTCCTTCTGAGCAGGTGTCCAACCCCTTACCCTCTGTGGCTGAGAGCTTCTGAAGCCTTTGTTGCTACTACATCTGTACCCAGGGCCTGTGGCTGCCTGGCAAACTTTGTACTTCACCTCAGTGTACTAGATCCCTTGTGCTGATCTTCTAAGTTGTTATAGGTTGAAAAATTATTTCACTTTGCTTTTTTTCTGGGTTATGCTGTCCCAGAATCCATTCTGAGGCATTACATTATAGTTTTTGGGAGGGTAATTTGGTGGAAATCAGATGGGTACCTTTACCTTCTCTTCCATCTTGCCTCTGCCTCTCCCCTCTAGCATTTTTTCATAAGCCAAAGCTCATTGTATGTTTTATTCATTATGACTTACAGTTTTTATAGCAGATTTTTGGTTCATTGGAGAACACATCACATTTCTCTAATATTTTTAGATACTGCTCTTTCTTCTCCATCAGCATAATTATTCTTTGTATCATCAGACTTTGTTTCTGAGCTTCTTCCAAGTTCCCATGATCCATCTTCCTTTTTTTAGATTCCGTGGACATTTTACCTGCTTTCATGCTGCCCCCTTTTCTTTGGGAAATTTGTGATTGTAAGAGTTCCTAATTCATCTGTCTTACATATGGTTTTAATATTCAAAATCAGCAGTTTTTTAATGTGAAGGATAATATTCTGGGTATGAGGAATTTTTTAATCTTGAAATTGGTGACATTCTCTAGAACCAAGCCTTATAAACATTTCAAGTCAGCAGTGTTTTTAAATATCTTTAATACAAGCAATGGAAAATATGCCGCTTTGAAATAAACCAATTATTTTAAATGTCATTGTTAATAGAATTCTTAAAAGTTGTTTATAACATTCTCCATTAAATTATATTTTGTTGAATATATTTTCCAGAGAATGTCAGTTTGCTTTTCAAGTTGTACTGCTTGACAGTGATGACCCTGGTGGCCGCAGCTTACATCATAGCTCTAAGATACACAAGGACAACAGACAAAGAACTCTACTTTTCAACTACAGCTGTGTGCATCTCAGAAGTTATAAAGTTATTGTTAAGTGTTGGAATTTTAGCTAAGTGAGTATAAACACTTTGTAATATATTGGAGTTGTTTCCCTCTCATTAAGATATTCCGCCTTTAATAAATGAGTAACTGTACTTGTAAAGTTTACATTTTTGAGAAATATTCTTACTAGGCTTGATCTAATAAAGCTATGGAAGGATAAACAAAGCATTTAATGAGATTTAACTTGCTTCTCTGCTTTGTGGGGATTAAAAAGAAAAAATTTTCACCCTTCAAGGGAGTGTGCTCTTTCTGTGCCATAGTACTATGGTGCTGTTTTTACCTGAATTTACAAGAATTAACTTGCTAAACAGATGCAATATTTTGTTTTACAGCTAATTAGTGTATATTGAAGTTCATTAGTAGTGACTGCAGAAGAAATAGATGTAGTAGATATAGACCACTTGATATGGAAGTTTGGCAGCGAAAGGAAGAAAAAGATTGTTAGCTAATGGATGCAGCAGTAGAAGCAAGAAAAATTATCTTGTAGATAGGAAAAATCTGTGCATATTTGAAGACCAGCAAAGAACCAATAGAGAGAAATTAAGAGTAGAGTGAGAATAATTGGGTGAACCAAGTCCAAGATTTGGGGTTGGGAGGAATAAGATGGGATTGAGAGTACAGGTAGAAGAATCAGTCTTGAAAACTAGTAGAGACAGTTTTATTTATTTTTTTTCTGCTGAGAATGGAAGGGAGAATGGGAAAATGAGTACAGGGACAGGGGTAGAGAAGGATGAGTACTTTACAAACTTAGGATAGATGGCCTGGATCATCAGTTAAGTAGGAGACAAGATCGTATTCTGAGACTGATGGGTTGACTTTGATGGGATGAGAATTTGAAGAGAGTGGAAAAAGTTTAGGAGGCAGCCAGATGGATCAGTGGATTGACAGGCTTGGAGATGGGAGCTCCTGGGTTCAAATGTAGTCTCAGACACTTCCTACCTCTGTGATCCAGGGTAAGTCACTTAAACCCAATTGCCTAGCCTTTATCTTTTCTGCTTTCGAAATTTAGAATGGATTCTAAGATGGAAAGTAAAAGTTAAAAAAAAAAGTTTTGAATAGCAACTGTGAGGATTCTATTCTGTAGATCATTTTCACCTTTTGTGGTAAATGTTCTTGTCATTTCCCTCAGTAACAAAAGCAGTACTCTCTGAAAGGATGAATCAGAGTTAGAAGGAAAATTAATCAAAAGAACCTGATAGTGGGGCAGCTGGGTAGTGTATTAAGAGCCAGGCCTAGAGATGGGAGGTCCTGGGTTCTGGTCTAGCCTCAGACACTTCCCAGCTGTGTGACCTTGGGCAAGTCACTTAACCTCCATTGCCTACCCCTTACCACTCTTCTGACTTGGAGCCAATACACAGTATTGACTCCAAGACAGAAGGTAAGGGTTCTAAAAAAAAAAAAAGAACCTGATAGTAAACAAAGGGCAATTTTTTTCTTCTAAATAAAGTAAATTTAATTTCCTAATGTGTTAAAAGTTTTTACTAGTTCATGTGAAAAATCAAGGAACTCTTTGTAGATTTGTGTACAGGTTCAAGTCTTAGTTCCTTTATTTTTTGGCATCCAAAAATTTAATGAAAAATCTCAAGAGAGCAGTTGGCAGATTAAATGTCAAATAGCCTTACATTTTAAGTTGAAATTGAAATGATGGAAAATTTTTCATTACTATTGCTTCAATCTTGCTTGCTTGATAATTTGCTAGGAAACTTTGATGCTAGTTTTATAACCTTTTTTGAATATAAGGTTTATAAGAAATGAGTTAAATTTTAGGATTTTCTTTTCCCTAGAAGGAAATTATCATCCAGTTAAATGTATTGTTTATCTGACCATATAATTCAAGTAGTTTGCTTCATATTAAAAAAGCCAAGTGCCATTTCTTCAAAATGTAAGTGAAAATTTGGATAGGACTTATATATTATTTTAGAAATACTTTAAAGAAGTATTTCCAGATAATGTTTCTGAATTGCCAATCTTCACAGTGGCTCTCAGTGTTGAATTCTTTTGTGCAATTAAAGCTAAAAAGAATAGGATGTTCTATAAAAATAGTGACAAGTGAATAGTATTATCATTTCACAAAGTAGAGCTATGATTTAGTAAAGATATCTAAGAGTTGATACATTTTCAAGTGAGACAAGTTTCCAATCCAAGGAAGAGTTTAGTTATTTAAAGTGGAGGAGGCCCTAAACCTGCCATGTACCTGGTTTGAATAATCCAACATTCAGTCTATCAATGAACTATTACCTGTAAGACAATATTACAGCCAGGCAGCTAGGTGGTAGAGTGGATGCAGAGCTGGCCTCAGACACTTCCTAGCTGGGTTACCCTAGTATAAGGACAGAGTTGCAAGAGTGGAGCCTCTCGGAATGTTCGGAACAGAGAGAACTGTAAGATTCATATATTTGGAGAGGTCCCAGGGATGTTAATGGGATGACAGACTCTTATGATGGAGTCTGTCTGGGCCACTCTCTCCTATCCCTCTTACTGAGAGGGTGTGAGGTATTCTCTGTATGAAGGTGTGCTTACAGAGAAATGGGCAAGTGACAATAGGGGTTCCTTCTTGGGGATAATGATGTTAGGTCCAGGCTTAGCAGCCTAAAGAACCCCCTTTTAGTCAGACCACCTTGCCAGGTCAAAGCAACACAGCAGGGGGGCTTGGCTGATGGAGCTAAGCCCTAAGATGCCGGCTCTTCCCATTCCCTCTTGTTCCCTCTGTATCCTTTTCAAAGTTTATTATTGTTGATATTAATATTGTAGGAGATGGGAGAAGTGCAGCAGTAATAAGGGGGTCCCTGAACTATTTCCCAATCACAGTCCTTCTTCCTCTGGTCAGGCCAAAGGGTGAGACCAGGAATTCACCTTCCCTTCCCTATATCTTATCCCTAAGCTAAATACAGATTGATATTGAAATCAGGGGTCTCTGTTTGTAAGGCAGACAGCCTGTGAGTCTTCTAGGTTGGCCTGAGGCCTGGGGGGTGGGAGAGACGGGGCTGTTGACCCCCCAAGACCCTGGTGTATCCTGGAACTCTTCCTCAATAGAATCAGGTTAAGTCAGGAACAACACAGGTTTTGGGGTGTCCAACTGTCTCTAGGAAATCCCTTTGAGGCCTTCTCTAGATCTCCAGGTACCCAAGAGTCCTTCCTCTCCCTCAGAGATCCTAGCACCAAGCCCCTAGGCTTCCTTCCTTCCTTCCCACAATCCTTTGCTCCCCCAGGCTCAACTGTTGCTCTGTCACTCCTCTCTGTTCCGAACTTTCGGAGAGGCTCCACTCTTGCAACTCTGTCCTTACACTAGGCCAGTCATGTGGCCTCAGTTGCCTAGCCCTTACCACTCTTCTGCCTTGGAAGTGATACTTAGTGTCTAAGGCAGAAGGGAAAGGTTTAAACATATATACATATTACAGCTTAATGAGATTATAGCCTATGATGGTGGTGGTGGGTGGGGATAAAACTAAGTAGAAATTGAGACAAAAAAAGTAGGAAAAATTGAGTAGAAGAGATATCACTTTCAGCTGGATGTATCCAGGAGGAGGTAGAATTTTATCTGATTCTTGAAGGAAGAGCTAGATTTCATAAGGCAGAAATGAAGAGAGTATGTACTCTAGGCGGTGGGGGACCTGTGGGAATACAAGGATTTTGGAAGAGTGCAGAATGAAATTAAAGAACAACTGATAGTCCAGTTTGTCTGGAATATAGAGTGCACGAAGGGAATAATGTGAAATAAAGTTGAAGAGGGGCAGCTAGGTAGCTCAGGTTCTGGCGCCAAGTCTGGCCTCAGACACTTGTGACTCTGGGCAAGTCACTTCACTCTAGTTGTCTCACTCTTACTATTCTTCTTGGTTGGAAGTGATATGTAATATCAATTCTAAGACAGATGGTAAGGGTTTAAAAAAACAGAAAGAAAGTTGAAGAAGTAGATTAAAGTCTATCCCTTATCACTTATCTTTACATAAGATCTTAAATGCCAAATTGACATTTTTATAGTTTATCTCAAAGGCAGGAAGGAATTACTGTAGTTTTTTGTACAGAGGATAAGATGATTAGACCATACATTATTATTTTGGCCTCTCTGTGAAGGCTGGAATGGACTTGTTTGGAGGCTGTTACAGATTTGATGTCATAATGAGTGCCTGAATTAGGTAATATAAATATAAAAAATGATAAAGGCTGGTATAATAATATAAATTAGTAATTTAATTAAAGCTATGCTGATAGATAATTAGACCACGCGCTTGTAAGCATTCAAAACTGCCGCCTCCATTACTGTCTCCTGTTTCCTGTCTCCAAGTCTGCTAGCCAAGCGAGAGAGCTCCCTCCTAACCCAGGAGATTATAAACTCTTCCCTGCGTCAAGACGTAGGGCTCCCCACGCCCAAAAACCCGGAAACGGAAACCAGTTGGACCATGTTGGAGATCACGGGAAATGTAGTTTGATTCATTTCCCAAATTTCACTTTTACAATTCCCCATAAGGTCCGGCAAAAAAAAGGTTAGTCCTTTTTCTTCGCTGGACCTGTAAAAATAAACAACTTCTAAAATTTAGGAATTTGGGGGATAAAAGAAATAGATGAACAAATGGTTAAAATTAGCCGCATTGACAAAAAACCAATTTGGGGGCAGCCCCCTTTGATATAACAGTGTACAATTAAAACAATACATACTCAATTTCAACTCCCCATAGTTCAATCAACTGCACCCCAAAGTTTAAAGTTTGGTCTTCATGGTACAGTGAAGGCTTTTCAGACATCTTCATGTGTCCTCACCAAACAAGTTCGTCGTCTGGATTTTGGGGAGATGGTAGGATCCTTATCCTGCAATTATTCTCAAAAGAATTTAAACTTTACATTATAGATTACAAAACATACATTTTCTTCTAAGATTTATACAATTCCCCGTGAAATTACTCCTAAAAGAGTTAAATATACATATTTTTTACATTATCGAATTTTAAAAAAATTAACATATCCCCGTGAGGTAAATCTTAAACACACCTTTTTTCTAAAAAAGGGTACCTCAGGTCAGCTAAGGATGAGTGGCTGAGTCCTGGGGGTTATATGAAGTCAATTGGCAAAATAAAAAGAAGAAAATTCAAGAAAAAAGAAGAAAAAATTAACTTGTGAATGAAATGTAAAATGTGCAAAAAATGTAGGGAAAATAAACTTAGACCTTTCAATGAAGGCCTAATTAAAGTGAATTCAGCAGATTGCAATTACCCATTCAGGGCCAGGACTTAAGGAAAATGTCTCTCTCTGATCTGACTTATCATCAGCTTTTTAGGGAAGTGAGCCAAATAAATAACCAATCTTAGGTGCTTTCTAGGAATCTAAGTCGAGGGGACCCATGTCCTCTAAAGTTTTAGAAAAGACTGGGACTCCAGGACTCAAACCCCAATTTCCAAGCCCTAAAGTATTGGCATAGAACTGCTGCAATTTTGCAGATCTTAGTCAGTCAAGTCTCTGACCATGTGCTTTCTTTAGCACTATTAACGGCTTTCATATTCCCTTCTGGAATCAGACAGAAAGGCATTTAATCACAGTCCTATAGGCTCAGGTATTTGCTGTAGAATCAGAAAAAGGATAAATAATGATTATATATGTACTTCCAGTACAAGATGAGAAAAAGGGAAAATCAATTGCTCTCATTAAAAAAAATGTTTTAAAAATCAAAAATATATATATAGCTTAGAACTAGAAGGGTTATGTTACCCAAAAATGAGGTTTTCATTCTGTGAGTGTAAATGGATCTTACAAATAGCAGATTCACAGTGCACATTCAAATAGAGTACCATAATTTCCGATAGCACATTTTAAAACAATGATGTTCAAAATCATATACTTGTTACAACCTCTAACCCTTGGCAAATGCTGTTATTGCTTCCATAGCAAAGAATATACAGGAGCTCCTTGACTCTCTGTATTTAAAAAAAAATCCTGGGTAGGAAATGCTTCTACCCATTTAAGGCAATAATATCTCTTATAATAAAATATATAAAAGCTTTATCCTTTAAGACAACAATTCTTAAGGATTTAAAGTAAAAGTTAAAAAGATCTCTTGTAAAATTACAAGGTAATATTCAAAGCATGGAACTTTCAAGGTTCTTTACAATTACCAAGACAGAATAAATTTTTAAAAGACATGTGCTTCTATAAAATGTTCATAGGTGGTACATATAACCGCATTGTTTCTGATACAGTAAGCTTTAAGTAAATTAGGAAATATAATAACATCATAAGCAGAAACTTCATTAGCGTAAAATGATTCAGTGCAACAGGAAAATCAACGAAATAAGCAAGATTAAGTTACAAAACTAATTAGCAAAATACAGTAAGATACAGTCTCTTTAAAAGTCATTCAGTTCTGAAAGGTTTTTTTTTTTTTTTATAATCAGTCTTTGCTCAAAGTTCTGAGCAGGTATGGGGTGAAATTTCTTCCCCTCAGTTCAGTTTTTAATCACAAGCAAGTCTGAATAGGCCATTTGGCCCCATTAAAGGTAAATGCTAGGTCCACGTGGGGTCAGGTTGTTGGGCTCGGGGCTAGAGAAAAAATTTTGTAGAAAATCCCACGTGTAGAGCTTGTGTGGGTGGCTAAATTAGGTCTTTTGAGAAACACGTGGAAGGCTAGAATGTCTCCTATAAGAAAGTAGAGAGAAAGGGGAATACTACCCAAATTGTTAGCGGCAGGAACTGAAGCAGTCTCTGGAGGTTGAGATCTCGGCAAAGGCAGCAGCCGGGGCTCATCCATGTTGGAGCTCCGGTTGAAGTGGAAGCGGCAGCACTGGGACTGGAACTAGCAGGATTAGCAGTCAGGATCGGAGATCACAGGGACTGGAACGCTGGCAGGCTTGTAGGCTTTCAGTGCGGCAGGAATGGAGATCAAGTCAGGAGTCAGGAGATCGGCTGCGAGACGAAACTGGCTGGGCACCGGCAGTCCATCAGTGCCAGCAAGGGCCACCAGGCCTGGGGCATTGAGCAAAATAATTAGCAGCCCAGCGGCAATTAAAACCATTGTCTCTCTTCCCCGTAAAACAGCCTCTAGGCTGGGGAAAATCGGGAGAGGACTGGGCGAGGAAAAAAATCGCTTCTGAGACTCGGGGTCCCAAAGCTGCATGGCTTTTTCTTAGGCTATCTAGAAAACTGAGAGTTCGAATTACTCCCGTGTGGTTCGCTAAATTGTTAATATAAAAAATGATAAAGGCTGGTATAATAATATAAATTAGTAATTTAATTAAAGCCATGCTGATAGATATTAGACCACGCGCTTATAAGCATTCAAAACTGCTGCCTCCATTACTGTCTCCTGTTTCCTGTCTCCGAGTCTGCTAGCCAAGCGAGGGAGCTCCCTCCTAACCCAGGAGATTATAAACTCTTCCCTGCATCAAGACGTAGGGCTCCCCATGCCCAAAAACCCGGAAACGGAAACCAGTTGGACCACGTTGGATCACGGGAAATGTAGTTTGATTCATTTCCCAAATTTCACTTTTACAGTAGGTGGTAGCATGAGTGATACTATAGAGCAGAGGTTCTTAGCCTTTTTTTTGGCCACAGACCTCTTTGTGAAACCTATAGATTTCTTCTCAAAATAATGTTTCACTGCCTCTAATCCCAGTTCCTGGAAATGCTAAATTTCAGTTTTGACAATTAGAATAAAGCTTTAGTTTTTTCCTATCCACATGTTTGGTCCCAGGTTAAGAAATTTTCTGTAGAGATAGAAATTGGTAGAACTTTGCCAACTTATTAAATGTTGTTGGACAAGAAAGAGTCATATATAAGCCACTTCTTAAGTTTCAGGTCTGAGTCACTAAGACATCCTGGTATTTTAGTACCCTATTCCTTTTCCCCCCCAAGTGAATCAGGGTTATTTTTGGAATTTTCAGATATCAGTTGAAAAGGGTAATTGATTGTATTCCCCTGTTCATATTACTGTCTCCATTTAGTGACAGTTACTGTCTAAATAAATTATTTTGTGATTAACTACTATATTCAGGAAGAGAATGAATCATAATGAAGTTTACTAAAGAATGATCTTTGTAGACAGAGCAGTCTAGGAGACCTGGAGATGAGATAATATTCCTCAGATCTGTGTCTTGAGTTAGGTTTCTTCCAGTTCTCAGAGCAACATATCAGCTAGTGGAGGCAGAAGAAACACTCCCAAGAGTCAGCACCCTTAGATGTTAGCTCTAGAAATGGCTAGTTGAGAAGGGAGGGAAAGGTAGGGGCTGGCTTTCAGATACCACATTGAAGTTGGCATATGAATTTTCCCTTTTTTACATATATATATGTATATATTCAATATATATATATATATATATATATATATATATATTAGGAGCATTGATCTGAAGACCCCTGAGAAGCTCCAGACTAGTAAAGGAGGTCACAGAATGTAAGAGGCCATAACAGAAGACAATAAGGTGTTAATGATGGAATCAAGACAGCTAACCTTTGATCCCAAAGAATCAGCTTCTTCCCTTGAAAAACCAGAAGAGAAATGCTTAAGCTATCAGTCAAGGCATCCCCTAGGACTGACTTTTAGCAGTAGAGAAGAGTCAGCTATGGAATGAAAAGCAAGTCAGCTTTGAAAATTAGGGAGTTGAGCTGCTAAGAGGAGTAGGTCTAGGATCCAAGTTGACTGACTTTTCCAGTAGAGATGCCGTGCCAAGGAGGGTTTGCAGAGATAGGAATTGCAGTGGTCATGGGTGTTTTCCATATGTGTATATCTTTATCAGAGAACATACTGTTCTTGCTTTATATAAATTTGCTTTATGCAAATTTGACTTTACATAAAGAATTCTGAAAGAAATACACATTCCCAAGTAACATATATGCTTACTGTACAGTAGTAGTACAGTGCTTGCTCTCTCTGCTCCTATCCTTGGCCTTGCACTCTGGCCTGTCCCCACCCCCACTAAAAAAACCTTCCAAGTGAAAGCAGAAGAATAGATGCATGGAGAGAGCACTATGGCTGAGACCTTTGGTGCTGAGAGAGGATACCTTTGTCCTGCTCTCCCCATCTCGTGTCTGTCTGTGTTCAGGTATGGTGTGTCTGTCTCTGACCCCAGGTGTCGCCCATCCTCTCTTGTCTGGCTCCTGGGTATCTCCCCTCCACTCTTCTTCCCCCTGCTCTCCCTTCTCTGCCCCTGGCCCTCATGTATCCTTGAACCACCTGCCAGCCTTTCCCTCCAGGGTTTGAGTTCCTCTTCTTGTCTTCCTTCCTTCCCCATGTCTGAGCAAATTCTCATTACATAAAAATCACTTTATATGAAGGTCTGCGAAATGGTCAACTTATGCAATTTTAGAACTGTTTATATTCTTTATATGTGCCCATTGTTCCTACTGATGCTATGTGTATTGATGGGACAATTTCTAGTTTTGTGGGGCATGGTTTCTAGTTACAGTTCTTACTGTGCTATCTTAGTCAACTATTTTTTGCTATCATGTTTACTGGCTGACTATTAAAGGGAAGTGCAGTGATGGGGCTTGCCACCTGTAGCTTTATGAATGTGGATTTACAGAATACCTTGAATCTAGCCTTTGAGTGAAGTTGGAAGTAGCCCATAGGAGGTGCTACATATGAAAAGTTCCCATCTCTGATACACATTAGGTATATTGGATTCTTCTAGTTCCCAGGGTAGTGACTGACTGAATTAGACAGTGGGAGTGGGATCAGAAAGTTAGTCCTTATCTTGATTTAGGATCAAAAAATCTGTTATAGAAAATATGGTGATATAAAAAAATCTTCTAGACTACTTCACTTGGATTGAGCTGAGAATGATCATAATTTTGGAAACAGTGATCTTCCCAAAAGTTTAGGGATATAAGGCAAAAATAGTGAAATTCAAAAAAATTTCAGTGGTATTTAAGATAAAAACTCATCATAAAGGATATGTTTTTTGGGGAGTTAAGGGTGGCTGCGGTTTGTCTAATCTGTTTTTCCATTGCTAAGGGAAATGGCCTAGAGGCTTATTAAAGTGAGACTAATGAAGTGTTTTATAAAGACAAGTTTATAATTTTCCCTTGAGATTCTTATCTTTCTTTTTTAAAAATATAATTTAATTTTTGTTACAGTTTAAGTTCCCCCTTGAGATTCTACATGTTTATACTGATCTAGGCAGGAATGTATATTGATCTAGGTAGGAATGAGGAAACTTAGTAATGATTCTGTTCTTAAGGAGAAAAGGCCTTAAGTTGCCAACAAAATAGCATATGAATGTCTTTGGCAAGCATATCAGTTCATTTATGCTTATAGCTAGCACTTGTACTTACAAAAATTGGTAAAATAGCAAACATCTTTACATAGATACATGATAAATAGGAGTCTAGCACTGCAATAACCAGACATGATAGAATTGTAGTAGTTCCAGTTTTGTTGGCCTTCCTTACACTTTGTGGTGAGGTCCAAGAGCCAATTAAAGATAAGTCTGCTACTCCAAGGTGAATTTGAGGCTCCATATATAGATTTGTGACACATCCTTGTAGAGGTAATTATAAAGTTGTGGAAATGGATGAAATTACCTAGCAGAGAGAGTAGAAAATAGGGGACACCTGAGGGTAGGAACCATTTGTTATGCTTCTCTGGATTCTCTCACAGAGTCTAGCACAAAGTTTTATAAATAGGATCTCATTAATAAAATATTTTAGAGGAAGATTATATTTTTTGCCTATTCCTGTGTAGTGGAATGGGTGGGGGTGGGGAATCAATGAATTGCTGCTTTATTCTGTAATAAAACCCTCTAATAAATTGCTTTGATCTGAAGCTCTCATCTGTTGATTTCTTGTGTTGCCATCAGGTATAATGGGGAAACCCTCTGAAATTTGGCACCACACAGAAGGGGACAAACTAGAATCAGTCAAAGTAGTAACAGACCTTATAAAATCATGTGACAAGAACTATGATGCTGATTCTTTAATATGGATACTGACATTTAAAAATCACTTTGAGATTTGTGAAGTGCTTTCACATATTATCTCATTTGAGTCTCTCAACGCCCTGTCCAGGTGGGTATTACTAGTATTACTTTCATTTTAGAATTGACAGAATGGAAGTGCATAGGATAAGTGATTTTATCATGTGGAATCACATATATAGTGAGTGTCAGAAGTAGAATTCCGGTCTCCCAAACTGAGCACTCTATTACTATTCCATTTAACATTTCAAATATGCTATAGTCAGAACAATATTCAAAGCAAAGCTGTTCAAGCCAACTTGATTTGGAGAAATGGGGCCCCAACTAATCTATAATTAGATTCAATGATTCTTAGAGCTGGATAGAGAGCTTATAGAACATGTAGTTCATACCTCTAACTTGATAGAAGAAGAAACTAAGTGCCCTGAAATAGATCTAGTGATTTACTTAAGGTCATGTGGCCAGAAATGGCAGACCTGGGACTCAAATGGTTTTCTTGTTCAGTGAGTCTTGTTCAGTGAGTTTTCCCATTGTGCTTTTTATCTCAAAAGTAGCATGAATAGGATTTATATACTCCCTATGGAGACGTTAGCAGAATATTAATAATTATTCTCGCCAGCTTCACAGCTTAACATCATAAAATATTGTTGTCTACTATACACGTGGACACACAGATATGTAGGTACACATATAGGAGTGTGTACACACCCTACATAGTGACAATGACATTTAATGTGTCCATATGTATAGTCATGGCCTTCACATCTGCATTATTGAAACAGTAAAATGAATTTTCTAAAGCATTTTCTTCTTATGGTTTGATAGTTTATTGCAGGGTTTGAATTATTATACACCAAGTTATTATAGGTAAGAGACTCTACCTTCTTTGTCTTCTATGTGATTGCTGAAGCTTTATGGATAGTTAGTAGTAATTGATGACAATTATTGCCAGAACATCAAAAATATTTTATATGTTTTGTTGCTGGTTTTGATCATTCAAATTCAGTAGGTTTGATTTTTTTTTTATCACATCCCATACTAGTCTCTATTTACATTTATTTATTTTTTTCAAATTTCAAGAAGTTAAATAACTGACAAAAATTAGGACTTTCATAAATCACTAGTGCATATTATTACATTGTATTCAAGAATGAAAACTAACCCTCCCAAATATACAACACTCAAGAATATGTTTCAAAAAAGAATATCAAATTAAAATTTATAATTAGTCCTTTCTCCTGACCTGATACTTATTCACCTCTATTGTATTTGACTATGTATGGTCATATGGTTACCATAATAAATAGTAGCTTAAAAAAATAAATGTATTGAGTATATTTATTACCATTAAGGTATTAGCAACAGAAAGGGAAACTGAAATTAAAACCCACAGACAACCTAAATAGCCTTTTAACTTTTAGTGACAACTATTTTTCACAAATTCTTTACATTAAAAACTTGGAAAATTTATGTTTTACCTCTTATCTGGGGTAGATGGAAAGTAATCATAGAGGAAAGGCACTCTTCCTAAATCACCTGTGCTAATAAGTAAAGTGGCTCAAGATAATAAAAGCAGGAGAGAGAGCACATAATGAATAAATTCATTATGGAATTATAGATATTTGAGAGATTACCCCATTAATTTACAAGGAGCACAGGGCTCTGAAGTATGAGAATCATTTTTTTTCTTCAAATAGATAAATGATACTAAAATATAATGCATATTTTATTGCTTATGCCTTAACATGCCCAAAGCACATGTGATTTTTAAAATGCTCTATTTCCTGCTATGTGTGACAGTTATATAATTTGTAGATGCCGAGAATAGCAAACAATATAGAGGTTGTATTTATGCTAAAACTATATGACCTAGATATCCTCTTCCTCCTCTGCATACAATTTTAATCAGTAATGACACACAGAAATTTAAATGGTCTGTTTTGATATCTGTAGGACAATTTAGGTTCAAATGTGGTCTCAAACACTTCCTAGCTGTGTGACCCTGGGCAAATCACTTAACCACCATTGCCCAGCCCTTACCACTCTTCTGCCTTGGAAGAAGTATTGGTTCCAAGGCAGAAGATAATGGTTTAAAAAAACAAACAAACCCTAATTTGTTTTGAAAATTCTATGTTAATCTGTTTTGATTTTTATTCTATATTCATTTCCCAGTAATTCTCCCCTTCCCAATAATACTCTAATATTTTTTTCTGGTCTTAGATCAGTGATTTAATTGGTTTGAGTAACTCTTGGTGTGGACACTCCTTCCAATGATGCAGGTTGGCAATGGTTCTGTAACTTGTAGGTTTAGAGAGTTGTCTGAGACTAAGAAGTTATGTCCCTTGCCCATGTTTCCATATTTAGTATGTCAGAAGGAGAAATTGAACTTGGACCTCTTTTCACTATGCTGCTCTTCCTTATACTGGGGGTAGGGTAGATAGAAATGTTAAGCAGAACGATTTAACAGAGCAACCACAATTGATAATATATAATCTGCTTTTATAGCTCTCTATCCATGTATTGAGAGGAAGGCATGTGCTCCAGCATAAGTAATCTAGAAATAATAGTGCATGTTGCATTCGGTTTGAGTTCTTCTGCCTTTTAGTATTATCTTCATTTATTCAGACAACTATTTTAAAGGGTAAACATTAATGAACCTTCTTCGTACAAATGAAGGACTTCTGAAGATGTAAACTTGATTTCCAAAGGGGGGGAAACATTTTGTTAATTCTCATTTAAAATTAAAATGAGACAAGTCTGGGGATTTTATATTTAGTACTATTGTTTACTAGATTGGAAACCCCTTGAGGACAGAGATTTGTTTTTATTTTCTGTTTGTTTCATTATTATGTCTCACCTAGTTGAATGACTTACATTTAGTAGGTAATTAATAATTATTTTAAATTTTTTTCTTGAATTTTGTGGAATTCAGAATTTGAAATTTGTTGACTTTAGAAGTGCCTCAATATTTTGATGGCTCTGTGATCTCATTGATTGAGTTCTCCCTCCCACAATGTAGATATCAACCCATCTTTGCCCACTTATCCTATATGACTCCTGTCCATATTCTTCTCCTAGGGGTATTCACATAATGTGGGTGGAAAATTAGCAGTTCTCAGACTTTTTGGTCTGTTAAAAATTGTTGAGGACCCCAAAGAACTTTGGCTTATGGTTATATCTATTGATATTTACCATGTTAGAAATTAAAACAGATTCATTTAAAAATATTTATTAGTTTAAGATAATAAGCATATTATGTGTTAACAAATAACATTTTATGAAAAATTACAATTTTTTGAAACAAAAAATTAGTAAGAAGATTGGCATTTCATATTTTTTGTTGATTTCTTTCATGTTTTGCTTAAAATATGACAGATTCTTATATCTACTTATGCATTTGATATATTTTGATTGAACTCATATTAAGAAAATCAGCCTTACACAGATATGTAACTGGGAAAAGGAAGAAATATTTTAAGAGCATTTTCAGAAGTCCTTCATTTGTACAAAAAAGGTTCATTAATGTTTATTTAATAAGATGAATAAATGATAATATTTATAACAATACAATAGCAATTGAAAATAATTGATAATATTTCATTTGCAAAATTATACTTTTATTACCTTATAAAAGGATGAATCTACAGACCTAGTTAGACTTGCCCTTTTAATATTCATCCATTATCAGCACCAACTAATCTTTGAAGATTTTCTTTTATGTGAATGCTTGCCAAGAAACACAAGTGATGCTGAAATATAAATATAAAAAATGAAATATAAAATGCAACTTTTTTGAAGTGAATAGGTTAATCAGGGAACAAGTGGTAGTTTCTTATAGGTTAGTTGCAATGTGGGATCTGAAACCATATCAATGAATTTTTCATATTTTTGTTACATTAAAATTAATTGGTCTATCTTGCACTTTGAATTTATGCCTGATTTTCTTCTTTCAAGCCCTTACCTTCTGTCTTAGAATCAATACTAAGTGTTGGTTCCAAGGCAGAAGAGTTGTAAGGGTTAGGTGTTGCTGTTGCCGTTGAATGACTTCCCTAGGGTCACACAACTAGGAAGTGTTTAGAGGTCAAATTTGAACCCAGGACCTCCTGTCCCCTGGCTTGACTCCCTATTTCCTGAGCCACTTAGCTGTCCCTTTTGCCTGATTTTGTAATATCAAAAATGCTTGGAAATATTGTTAATAATAATAACTAATATTTATAATCTGCTTACTGTGTGTTCCAAGCACTCTTCTAAGTGCTTTATAATTATCTCATTTAATACTCCCAACAACCCCTGTGAAATAAGTTCTCTTATAATCCCTATTTGACAGTTGAGAAAATTGAGGCAGACAGAAATTAAGTGATTTGCCCAGTTCACACACAGGGAGTAAATGTCTGAGGCCATTATTTGAACTTGGATCTTTTTTACTCTAGTCCCACTGTTTGATCCACTGCACCATGCAACTGCCCCTTGAGTTGTTTCACTGAGCAAATGTTGATACATTTCATTATACAACAGAAAAAAATTGCATGTTGATGTAACTTCTGATCTTATCAGAAAAGTATTGAGAACCTGACAAACTCAAGATGGTAGATAAAACTTTCCCAGATTTTATATGAAAGCGCAAATTAGGTAATTGGTAACAAGTACTGTCAGTGGTTTTTAATTCATGTGACAGTTTCACTTCCTTTATATTTGAGAAAATGTCTGAAAAACCATTTTTCTTTAGTCATTCTTTCAGGTAAAAATAACATTCTGTGGAAAAAAACGCAGCTAGTTCAGCTTTCGAAATAGTTGTACAAAGTGCTTTTTCTTGAGACAACCATCATATTTTGGTATGCATCAGAAGTGTTTTTTGCATACTTCCAGTTTCATCACATAGAATATAAAAAGGTATGTGTTCAAGGGGTTGAGATTTAATAAAGTTAATAATTTGTATTGTTTTCTCAAGAACATTTTAAAGTAAAACTGATTGTATATATTTCTAGACCAACTTGATTCCAAACTTGTAATTACAAAAAAATTAGAAGAACAACGCTAGGTAGGTCTAATGGCCCTAGAGTCAGGAAGACCAGAATTCATATTTGACTTCATAAACATATTAACCGTATGAC
This sequence comes from Gracilinanus agilis, assembly GCF_016433145.1. Classification (NCBI taxonomy): domain Eukaryota; kingdom Metazoa; phylum Chordata; class Mammalia; order Didelphimorphia; family Didelphidae; genus Gracilinanus; species Gracilinanus agilis. The sequence continues at coordinate 330,793,137 of NC_058133.1, forward strand.
TTTGGGTGAATTACTTCCATGCCTCTGTTTCCTCATCTATAAAATGGGAGTAGTAAGACACATATCCCCAAGGTTGTTGTGAGGATAAAATGCTTTAATATTTAGAAAGTGCTTTGCAAACCTTATAGCTCTAGATAAATTCTAGCAGTTATTATTATGTATTTGGGAACAATGTTGATTGTGATTTTTCCCTCTACATTTTCAGTTTTGCTTTTCTAGGACAACATTTCAGGGATTGTTCATCACATTTTGGCTTAAAATATTAATGCTAAATCTACTGTATTTTCCTGGTAAATTGTAGCTTTATTTTTAGTTTTCCGGAATCAGGGTACTATATTCAATGATTTGATAACATAGATACCACCTGAGGGTTAGAAAAAAAGCCAAATTGGGGAGTGTCATATTTTCATTTCTTCTACATTTGGTACTTGAAATAAGGTCATGGATTTTTTTTTAGCCAGAAAAGCTTGGTTATTAATACTTTTATTTTATTGTCTCTTCACATTTCCCAGTTTTATCCAATAATCTATAATGAGTGTTGGTATAAAAACATGCGTATTATAACAAAAATAAAAACAGGACTGATATGAATGGATCACTTTATGTCATTTTTGCATTTTGCATTATTAGTTATATTCAGTGAATGATCCTAGATTTGTCAGCCAACTTTTTGGTTATGTGATTGAGAATAATCAGTCACTGATGAGTTTCCACATTTGTTAAATGCACATTGTGTTCAGCCAACACAGCAAAGTAGATGGGTTTGCCATGTCAGCTAACATTTGTCAAACATTGTGACTTTTTTTTTTCTTTCACGGAAATACATAAACTGTTTCCTGGTTTCCCTGAATTTTTTTGAAAAACAGTGTGATTTTATATAAGTTACAAATATATATTAATTAAGTGAATTAAAAGTTTTCTATTTTAGCATTTAAAATTTGTTCATCCTACAGTAACTTTTGAAGAAGGTGGAAGTTGTAACCAAGTTTGACATTATAATAAAAAGATGTTGAGGTATACCTTAAGTCTTATTTAAAGCAAAATGGTGGCCAACAAAAGTTTTCAAAATTGGCATGTGTACTTGAATAGATTTTAGTGAACTTTGGTTTCTTGAGTAGAGTTTCCAGAACTATATGGTTTTGCCTAGTAAACATTTATAGTTCTTAGAAAATTAGCTACTGAAATGGATTTGGTAATAAAAAGTTATATAATACATAATTATAAATATATATCTTTTATGTATAAATATACAGTATTATATGCAGATTACATAAAAATTATTATATAGTTATATATTATGATATTATATAGTAGTACTTTAATTTTGTATAATGTGTCCAAAACATTAGAGTTGAAATTAAATTAAGAGGCATATTGTTTTGAAAAGAGCATTGGATTTTAAATAGGCATTCTAGTGTTCACATTTCAGTGTGGCTACATATTACCTTTGTGATTTTGGGAAAAGTCACTTTCTCTTTTGCTTCTCATCTTTAAATCGAAATGATGGCCTCAAGGTCCTTTCTAGCCTGAATGCTGTGAACCCCTCATTTTAGATCCCAGCTTTTGGGAAAAAGTAATGATTGTAGCCTGGATTGTTTTTATTCATAAATAAAATACAAAAAGTTTTCAGTTAAAATTATTTTAAAGTTTTTATTCAATGAGAATAATATAATGTAGCAAATTCCCAATTAATAGCAAAGTTGATTGGATTTTACTATATGCAATTACATATTTTTTTGACATTTTGTTTTTCTATCCACAATGCTTAGTGTCATTCTAGGCATAAAGTGAGTGCATAATAACTGCTTACTGATTAACTTACTTAGGAAGTAATATTGATCGAAAATGATATCATTAAAAAGTTCTTTATACTGTGATTTCAAGGAGTATATTGCAAGGAGAGGAGGAGTAAACATTAAATTTGAGTGGAAGATGCCTCTCAGAGGACCATTTAGAGCAGTGATTCCCAAAGTGGGCGCTACCCCCTCCTGGTGGGAGCTGTAGCAATCCAGGAGGGTGGTGATGGCCACAGGTGCATTTATCTTTCCTTTTAATTGCTATTAAAATAAAAAAAATAATTTCCAGGGGGCTAAGTAATATTTTTTCTGGAAAGGGGGTGGTAAGGCCAAAAAAGTTTGGGAACCACTGTTTTAGACCAACCTGTATTGGATTAGGAAATTGCTCCAAAATACACCTGAGAAGTAGTTATTTAACTTTCACTTGCAAATCTTTAGTGAAGGAGATCCCACTAATTTAGGATCCCAAGGGAACCTATCCCGCTTTGAGATTGCCCTAATTCAGAGGATCTTGACCATTTTTGTGTCATGGTCTTTGGCGATCTGAAATCTATGGACCCTTCTCACAATCATTTTCTAAATGCATACATTTATATATATAATACTCCAAGGGAAAGCAATGATACTGAAATAGAGATAAATTTTTTTCCCTTCCATAATCTCAGAAACCCTAAAATCTCTCCACAGACACTCTGGATGTCTGTGGACCCCAGGTTAAGAATCTTTGTAACTATAAAGGAGTTTTTTCTTATGTAAAGCTGAAGTCTTTTGCAATTTCTACTTTTGGGGCTATAGAAGTCTTATTCCTTTTACATATGATACAACTTTTCAAATACTTAAAAGACTTCTATCATTCTCTCCTACCCCTAAGATAAGAATCAATCATATCCTTCACAAAACCTAATTTGTCTAAACAGGGTAAATTATTATGTGTTTATTATTTTTTTTTTGTGAAAACCTTTTGCAGAAATCATTATGGAATATAATTGGAAAATCCTTTATTAAAGTAGGGTTTGGGGGGTTTTATTTCAGTATTCCCTCTTGACTTTATTTGCTCCAGTTTTGGATTCATGATACTGAATTCTAGATTGAACTTAACAGCGCAATTTAGTAATTAATTTAGGAACAGTGAAAGTTAATTTAGGAAACTGAGAGTTCATATTTTCTTTTTCTTTCATCAATACCATGTAAGATTATCATTTTATAACATAACTTTATACCATAGCTCATTTTGCCATTAAGATGGATATTTTTTTTTAAACCCTTACCTTCTGTCTTGGAGCCAATACACAGTATTGGCTCCAAGGCAGAAGAGTCATAAGGGCTAGGCAATGGGGTTAAGTGACTTGCCCAGGGTCACACAACTGGGAAGTGTTTGAGGTCAGATTTGAACCCAGGACCTCCCATCTCTAGGCCTGGCTCTCAATCCACTGAGCTACCCAGCTGCCCCCAAGATGGATATTTCTGTTTTAAATTAGCTGATACGTTTCCCAAAATTTTCAGTAATCTTCAGTTTAAATTTTTTTTTTCCTTTTAAAAATTTTGGAATCTGGAATCCCTTCTAAGATAGCATGGTATCATACATTTGGTGCTAGAAAGGACTTGAAATGGTCATTGACTCTAACTCCTTCATTTTAGAGATAACCCTGAGAGGTATTATGTAGGAAGTAAGTTAAGGGATAGAGTTAATTTCAGGGATTAGCTTTAAGAGGAAAAGAAGGGAATTGGGATACAAGAGATTTTGGACTTGCAAGGGAAACTCTGTCAGAGCAAAACACCTCCTTCCATTTTGGTGGAGATCAAGGCAGAGAGTGCAAATGGCAGTTAATTGCCATACAACCCCCACAATCCCTCTCTCCTCAGAATTCTCTCCCAGGGTTTGTATCCAAATTCTCTTCTTTTCCTCTTAAAGTTAATCCCTGAAATTAACTCTTTCCCTTAATTTACTTCCTACATTTACTTGTGTGACCTTGGGTAGGTCTCTGCAAGTAACAGAATCAGGATTTGAATCCAGGTTCCTGACTTCTTACCTAGTTCTCTTTCCACTGAACTATGTTGCCTTACACATATATAATGGGAAGGAAATGTTGCAGCTGATAGTTGAATAACTCAGTAAACATTTATTAAGTGCCTAACATGTTGTAGGTACTGTGTGTAGGGTTACAAAAAGAGGCATAAGATAGTCACAGTTCTTAAGGAGCTTATAATCTAAACATGCAAACAAATATATACAAAGCAATCTCCAAACAGGATGAATAAGAAATAATTAACAGAGGGAAAGAAGGCATTGGAATTAAGAGGAGTTGGGGAGACTTCCTTTTGAAGGTGGGATTTTAGTTGGGTCTTAAAGGAAGTCTTGGAGGTTAATAGTTGGAGTGGAGGAGATAAGCATGAGGGGACAGCCAGGTCTGTCTAAGAGACGGAGTATCTTGTTTATGGAACAAAATGCCAATTGTCACTGGATGAAAAAGAGTAAGGTGTAAAGAAGTCTGGAAAGGAAGGAAGGGGCTAGGGTATGGAGGGCTTAGAATGCCAAACAGAGCAGTTTATATTTGCTTCTGAAGGCAATAGGAAGCCATTGGAGGTTATTGAGTAGGAGGATGGTGTGGTTGGATCTAGGCTTTAAAAAAATCACTTTGGTGGCTAAATAAGGGATGGATTAGAGTGGGGAGAGACTTGAGTTAGGGCCCACAAACAGACAGTAGTCTAGGCATGATTGATGAGAGTGGATTGACAGTGGTGGCAGTGTCAGAGGAGAGAAGGATATATTGGTGTGATGATGCAAAGACGAAATTGACAGGCAAAAAATTGGATATGAGCAGTAAGAAATAATGGAATCCAAGATGACTCCTCCATCCTCTTATTTCCCAAGGGGGAAAAAAAAGAGTGTGGTGAGGCAGTGTTGCCCTCCTTTATGGTAATAGAGAAAGTAGGAAGGGAATAGGATTATGGGGGAAAGATAATGAGTTCCATATTGGACATATTTGGAAATGTGGTATTGGAGGCAAATAAAGTTAGGACATATAATGATAAGGATGAGTTAGATTTAAAACCTCCTCTACATACTTCTTTTAGTTAGGAGATCCAAATTTGTGTCCTGGCCCTGACATTTATTAGCTATATACCTTAACTAGTCATTTAAACTTCTCCTAAGTCATTTTTCCTTATCTGTGCAATGGAGATAGTACTGTAATACTTGTACTATTTACTTAATTTACTTTTAACAAATATTTATTAAACCTGATATATATGTATATTTATAATAGGATTATTGCAAGAAAAGTTGCCCCAACTTTTTAAGTGCTATATATATATGGTAGTGAGTCACTATGTATTATTCATTCCTATCTTCTCCTGAGATTGTTTCCTTTCTTCTTAATCTTCCATCTATCCCTATTTGCTGATTCTTTTCTTGTTGCCTACAAACATGTCCAAATTCCTCCCTCCTGAAGAATCCTTCAGTGGACCTATTGTTTTCAAACTTTTAATCTGGGTTTTCACATGATCACTCAAGTGAAACTTTTCTTTGAAGTTACCTAATTTCCCTTATCTGATGGCCATTTATTTATTTATTCATTTATTTATCTACTTATTTATTTTGGCCCCCATTCTTTTTATTTTATTTATTTATTTTTTTGGTCCTCATTCTTTTTTAACCTCTCTGCATCATTTGACACTGCTGACCACCCTTTTCTTCTTGGATACTTTGATTTTTTTTGATGCCAGAAGAGTATATTCTGATTCTCCTCTTTTTTTTTTTTTTTTTTTTTTTAATTTTTTTTTTAAACCCTTACCTTCCATCTTGGAATCAATCCTGTGTATTGTTCCAGGGCAGAAGAGTGGTAAGGGCTAGGCAATGGGGGTCAAGTGACTTGCCCAGGGTCACACAGCTGGGAAGTGTCTGAGGCTGGATTTGAACCCAGGACCTCCCATCTCTAGGCCTGACTCTCAATCCGCTGAGCTACCCAGCTGCCCCCTGATTCTCTTCTTAATGTATATGAAGACTCCTTAGTCTCTCTTGCTGGCTTATTATCCATAATATGCCTCCTGGGTATCCCCCAAGATTCTGTCCCAAATCCTTTTCTCTCTTAAAACTTCTTTCATGAATCTCACTGCAGGTGACTCCAAGGCTTTTAGAAACATCCTGAAAGCACCTATATTTGAACCCACAGGGGTAAAATAAATCAGTTTCCTAAGTATAGATTGGAGGGGTATGGTTAGACTGCATTCATCTGAAAAAAGATCTGGGAATTTTGTGGACTATAAGCTCCATATGAGTCAACAGTATGATAAGGCAGCGAAGAAAGCTAATGCAGACTTAGGCTACTTTAAAAGAGGCATGGTGTCCTGAATTAGGAAGGCGGTAGTCCTACTGTACTCTTACTTGGTCAGACCATTCTTGAGGTATTGTTTTCATTTATGGGCACCTTTTTAGAAGGCCTTTGATAAAGAGAAAGAAGAGGGCAGCCAGGACAGGCCTTGCGACCATGCCATGTTAATTGAAGGAAATGGGAATGTGTGGGCCAGATGAGAAGATTTGGGGGCCCCGGTAGTCATCTTCAAGTGTTTGGCCTTCATGCGTAAGAGGGATTTGACTTGTTCTCATTGATTCCAAAAGGCAGAAGTAGGAGCAGCACATATCAGTTGCTGAAAGACAGATTTAGGATTGATGAAAGAAAAAAAGCTTTCCAATAAATAGAAATATCCAAAAGTAGAATGGGTTTTCCTAGTAAAGAAATGACTTTCCTTTCATTGAAAGTCTTCATGCAAAAACTGAATGACTACTTGTCATGTGTGTTGTGGAGGGGATTCCTTTCTGTATGAGTTGGAGTATATGAATTCTGAAGGTTCCTTTTATTTTTGAGATTATGTGAATCTATGACGGTTCAGGGTGTGAACTAGGTCCCAGCCTGAAAAAGGAGGAGTAGGATAGGAAATGGATAAGCTCACATTAAAGTCCTTGAGATCTCATTAGATGTCTTTGCTAAAGGACTGTGCTGTCTTTGAGTGATATGTTATGAGACGAAAGCTCTTTCAGATTCTTTGACATGTTCAACCCCCTAAAAATCATTTTTACCGTCCTCTCATTCTTATCTCTGGCTCAGTTGCCTAGATTCTTTCTATGATTAACTTATTTGAAAAAATAGGATAAATTTTCTTGGCTTGTTAACTCTTTTTTTATTATTCCTTCTCTTTCTTTGAAAAAGTAGTTTCAGATTTGCCACTACATTGGTGGCAGGGGATGCTCATTAAATTGCTGGATACATTTTAGAGTCAGGGAGGATGAGATTGAGAGAATGATGTAGAAGAATTCTGTGAGACATAGATTTAGACATTTGTCCTAATGAGCAGCATTTTGCCTTTGCTAGTGATATTAACATATCCTATATGAGAAAAATTCAATGGCATTGCTAGATACTATCATATGTATTCTCTTTCCTCCAACTTTCTCTTAGAGACAGCTTAGCAAGTCAAAACAACATTGCAGATTTAGAGGGTTTGTTTTTGTTTTTGTTTTTGTTTTTTTTAACCATATCAGACTAGGTCACCATATAAAGTAGATTAACTGGGAGAACAAGTGCCTTATCTAATTTGTATACTTGAGCCCTAGCATAATCATGAAATGGATTTCCATTCTTCTCTCTTCCTCTTCAAGGCAGGTTCCCTAGGGTTTAAGGAGGAGAACGTAAGTCATGGAAGGATATTTTCAATTTTGGATCTACCAATTTCATTAACTGTAAAAAATACATTTTTCTTTTGGGAGAGGGAACCACTGATTTCTTCTACCTCTAGAAGAGGATCTTTTCAGCAGTCCCACATTAACTCTTTTTTTGTTTGTTTGCTTTAAAAAAAATTTTTTTTAAACCCTTAACTTCTGTGTATTGGCTGCTAGGTGGAAGAGTGGTAAGGGTGGGCAATGGGGGGTCAAGTGACTTGCCCAGGGTCACACAGCTGGGAAGTGTCTGAGGCCAGATTTGAACCTAGGACCTCCCATCTCTAGGCCTGACTCTCAATCCATTGAGCTACCCAGCTGCCCCCCACATTAATTCTTCTGGGGGAAGCTTTTGTAATATTTGAAGTTGTATACCTGAGTAATGGATCAAGCCCAACTGCAAGTCTACTCTGAACCTAAATTTGATTATTAGACATTTTTTTCAGCATATAAATTTATGTGGATTATAGAACTTTGGAACAGAAGATTCTATTTTTGAAAGGGACATTGCCTTGCCTTCCTCACCCCCTTGTTTTCTTTAGAAAAGCTCAAATCTCATTCCATAACATGTTTTGTTTGAGGTCTCTAGTATTTCCTAGGGCAGTGATAGGCAAACTTTTTAAAGAGGGGGCCAAAGGAAAGGAAATGCTCATCTGTCAGGCTATTTCTATGGCAACTCTTTCGGAAGTTTCATTGTATTGTATCCTACTCATTGTATTTGTCAGATTAGGAATAATGTCCCAGGGGGCATAGAACATTTCAGGGGGCCTCATCTGGCCTGCCTGCTGGTAGTTTGCCCATCACTGTCCTAGGGGAATGTGTTGTCATAATAATATATTGTTTAGTGTTATCACTTTAGATAGCTCTTGTGCTTTTGTTGAAATTTAGTTCTTTGCTGAAAAATGAGATTTTAAATTTGATTTTCAACAATTACGTTTATCTCTAAAAATTAGGATTTCTTTTTTTCTGATAACTGAGTTTTGAGTTAAGATCATGTTGCATTGCCCAAATAACATGGCACTTTGAATGGAAATGTGAGTTTTAGCTGAGGGTATTTGTTCTAGTGGTAGATTATATCATTTTTCTTTTGAGAAAAAAATGTTATATTATACAGAGTATAAGTTATATTTACTCCTTTTAAGCAAAATGAAAATTTTAAAAATAAAATTTTTTTTAATTCTGATTTTTAAAATAAGTATAATGAACATTTTCCACTACAATCACTTTCTATAATAACCAGCATGCCAGAAATGATTGGATTTTCCATAACTTTGGCAACAGGGCATAAGAGTTATAGGTCCTAACTGGAAGAGCTTCAAGTCTAGGCCCAATATTAGACTGTATGCCTTGCCCAAGAACCAGCCTAGTTTGAAGAAGCTCATCATTACATTGAATACAGGCTGATGAATTTTTTGGCCAGAAGCTGAGATGGAGATATTATTTACATCAATTATTGCATACACAACCTTGAAAAAAGATTCCCAGTCACTTTACTTTTTGGCTTTTATCTACAAAGTCAGGAAATTGGATTAAAATTTTTGCTAAGGTTCCTTTCAGCACCAAAGTTCCCTGGTTTTAAGAAATATTTTTGTATACTTTGCAGATATAGTCAGGATTTTATATCCATATTTATAGTTGCCTATTGGAAATCTCTAAGTGACTTATCCAGGGACACCTTGAACTCTGTTTTTATAAAACCATCCTTTTTTCCCCTACAAATTTTCTTTATTTCTTTAATAAATTATTTATTAAATTAAATTAAATTTCTTTAATACATTCTTTATTTTGTCACCATTCACCCAACCATCTGTTCTCTAAAATTCCATGTTTTCTTTGACCTTTTATTTTCTTTCACTTTCTAATCTGTCAAGTCAGTCAACAAGTATTTGGTATATTCTGTGCCAGACATTCTGTAAAGAAGTATCAGAGACTTAAAGAAAGACAATCTCTACTTTCAAGAAGCATACATTTTATTAAGGGAACAACATTTAAATAACTAGGTTCATAGAAGATATATATAACATAGAAGACAGTAATCTGAAAGGGGAAAGAATTAGGAGCCAGGGGATCCACAGAAGTCCTCTACTGGAATTTTTTTTTAAACCCTTACCTTCCATCTTAGAATCAATCCTGTGTATTAGTTCCAAGGCAGAAGAATGGTAAGGGCTGGGCAATTTTAATAAATAGGGTCAGAGGGCCTAACGCTGGTAATACGGCTAGCAGGAGGATGGTGCTAGTTGGAAGGATGGAGTGAGCTGTACCAGGGCTGGGCTTGAAACTTGTTTATAAATGTAACAAGGAACCATCCCAGGAAACTGAGTGTCAAGTGAAACTCTCACTACTAGACACCAGGCTCCTTTAAGATATCAGGTTACCAGCCCCTTCCCTGCTGAGAAAGCAGTTTCCTATTGGTGAATGGTAAACTGACAGGAAGCGGATGTTGAACTTCCTGCCCTTCAGCAATGGAGTTTGTTCCAGCCCAAACTGCTCAGAACCCTTCCTGTTGCCTGTTCCTGGTTGGCCTTAGATGGCAGGAAAATAACCACAGAGTTCTCAGGGTTAAGCCTAAGGGGTTTATTGACATCAGAGTGAAGGGGACAAGGCAGTGGAAAGAGGGTTTAGGAAGTACTGAGATCTAAGGATGAAAAGTTTATCTGACTAAGGTTGCTAATAGGTCTTGTCTGGATGGTCTTCTGCTGACCCAGGGCAGGCAGCCCTGGGTCAGACTGATGTGGTCTCTGGACAATAAATAAAGTTGATCAATGACTGAAGGATTTGCCAGTTGTGCTGATAATATTGGTAAATTATTCTGCAGGATTGGTTTAAACCCTATTCTAGGCCTAAGCTACCCACGTTCTCACTCCCACCAACCTGGGGCCCCAGGGGGTAAGGGATAAGTGAGTGATCAGGGGAGAGGACAGGGAAGAATAGAACCCAGCCCTGGGTCTCCAGAGTTTTATATACTCTTGGCCCAACTGGCAGTTGGTGCTTTGCCCTATGTCTAATGCCATTGTCAACATTCTAACCAGGGCAACTGACAGGTTGCCCCCAAGCCAACATGGCACAGTTATTAATCCTGTATTACACAATGGGGGCTAAGTGACTCACCCAGGGTCACACAGCTAGGAAGTGTCTGAGGCCAGAGTTGAACCCAGGACCTCCTGTCTTTGGGCATGACTCTCAATCCACTGAGCCACCCTGCCCACACCCATCACCCTTATAGGAGATGTTGAGTTGAGCTTTGAAGGAATCTAATGGCTTTTTCCCAGTCCTCATCTACCTTATCCTCTCTGCAACCTTTGATACTGTTGATCACTCTCTCTGCCCATATACTCTCAGTTTTCATGACTCTGCTCTTTCCTAGTTCTCATACCTAGGTGTTCCTTCTCAGAATCCGGTACTGGGATCTTCATGTTATTTCTACTAACAACTAGTATTGTCTACAGCTTTGTCTTTGGCCTTTTCTCTCTCTGTATTGAGGTTTTCTAATGAACTTCTTTCAAAAAATATTTTAGTTACTATATTTTAATACAACTTTTTGGGCAGTACTATGTATTCTGTGTATTTAAACATATTAGCCTGAGGAGTTTATACATTTTACCAGCCTGCTAAAAAAAGTTAAGAATGGCTCTATACTGTCTCAATTGTTTATCCCATTAGCTCCTGTGCATTCAGTTATATATATTCAGATAGATATATTTATATATCTAGCCTAAGTCTCTGTCTAGAGCACCAGTCCTGCATCACGATGATTCCTTTTTGGTCATCTCAAACAGGACATCTCGTGTCTAAAATAGAACTTTGTCATTCCCCCCATCTCTCTCCAAATTCCCTATTACTGTTAAGGGCATCAACTTCTTGGTTACTCAGGCTCACAACTTCGTTGACTTCTCACTGCTAATTTCCTAGTCTGTTGTCACATCTTCTCATTTCCACCATCACAACATTTCTCATATGTCCCCCTTTGTCCATTTACGTAGCCACCAGACTTGTATAGGCCTTTACCGCTCTAACCTAGGTGATTGCATTTACCTTCTAATTGTTCTTGCTGCCTGAAGTCTCTCCAACACAGCCTGATTTTATCTGTCAGTCTTCTCTTACCTCCAGAAAACGTTTATTTAGTGCTGACTACTTCTGTTTGACATTTAAAACTCTTCAAAAACCTGGCAAGTCTCTCCCATTCTAGTCCTTTAATATTTTACTTCTTTCTACTTTATGATGTAGCCGGGCTGGCTTACTTACTGTTCTTTATATAGGATGTTCCATCTGCTGACCCTTGCCTTTGTAGTCAGTATATTCCATGCTTGGAATGTTCCCCTGAAGTTCCTTGGCTTTTTTGAAGACTCAGTTCAAATCCAGTCTTCTGTAGGAAGCCTTTCTAGTCCCAGGAAATGTTAATGCCTTTCCTCCATGATTACTTTCCATCTACCCCAGGAGTTCTTACCCACTGTCCAAATCTTAATATCTGAACAACTCTATTTCGATATAATTATTTTCCTTGGTAATCTTATGTTTTTTTAATCCATTTAAAAATATTATTCTGAGGAGTGTGGGATCTCTGACACAAGAGTTAAGGATCCCTAATCTATTTTATACCTCGTGGTTGCCAAAATGTAAAAGGGGAAAACGGGAAGATTATAGTTGGACTGGATATTAAAGTTTGGTCGCTAGGGATCAATTACTCGATTCCAAATAAGAGAGACCCAAGTTAGGATGACTTTTATGGTGGCTTATTTACAGTTAGGAAGATTGAAGGTAGGGAAATTGAGAGAGAGAAACTCTGGCCCAGACTAGGGAGGCTTCAGAGGCCCCAGCAGAGGGGGCACAGAGGTTAATTAAAACAAGGCTTCTAGCCACAAGGCCTCCTCTATGAAGAGAGACCTCCTTAAGGCTAGAGCCCCCAGAAATGCCAAGGGAAGAGAGAGAGAGTCAGCCTAACTTACCCACGTGACAATTCAAAGGGAAGCAGTCTGAGGTCTCACCTGAGCTCCTTCAACACCAAGTTCAAAGTGCTAAAAGCCCCTTCACAGGAAATTACCATCATATTTAAAAGATAGCATCTTTCATCACTTCCTGTGCCCACCTCCAGTTTCATGTGGACAAATGGCAGCCTCAACACTGTTTTGGACTGCCCAGGGGGCAGTCACTTGTTTTTGATTTGTCACTATCACATGTGGGTCATAGACCTTCCCCTCCCCACTTAATTCTAAGTTGGGTGGGGTGACATTATTCCTAGTGGCTAAAGTCTAAAGAATGAAGGAGGGTGAGCTAATTCCATTTATACAGTCCTAAGTACCTAGTTATTTACATTAGAAAGTGAGCTACTTGAGGAAGCGACAGTGTAACTGTCTACCTTTGTATCCCTAGCACTTAGGAAAGCACTCAATAGATGCTTGGAGGATGCCTGACTGAACTTCTCCATCTAGCCATTTGCTGTTGATTCCACAGTGTCTTATGAAATAAGTCCTTCTTTTCTAGTCTTACTGCCATTAGAACAGCCTTTCATTACTGCTCACAGGATTAATTTAATAGCTTCCTAACTGGTCTCCTACCTCAAGTCCATTCTATTTACTGCTGCCAACAAATCTTTCTTCTTACAAAGATCTGATGATCCAGTTTTACCTCTGCTTAAAACTTATGACTTACCAAATAGTACCTGAGCACTTTACTCTGTTATTTAAAGCCTTGAATCTCCTTTATCTTTCTTGATTCATTTCATACAATCTTCTCTTATATGTGCTTGGCTTTAGTCAAACTAGACTATTTGGTTGATGTCCTTTGTCTCCTCTACAGGCTTTTGCTTCATTGCCTTTAATTATGTCATTACTTAGTTCTGCAATGCCATCTTCCTTCTGCCCATCTTGCTTTTTGAAATTCTATTCGTTTTCAAAATATAGATCAAAAGTTCACACAACCAGGTACTTGATTTTCCCAACTCAGAAATGATCTTTCCTTCCTCTTACCTCACACAGCAGTTTGTATTTGCCTTATGGTCTTACTATATTCAGTCCTGCCCTCACTGTAGTTACCATAAGGTGGTTTTTTTCTTCCCTAATGCACTACTCTGGTGACTTATAAGGCTGCTACAGGAGAGCATAAGCCCTTAAAGGTGCTACTAAGCTAGGTATGTGGCTCCAGCACAGACTGTGTATGTCAGTGATTCCCAAAGTGGGCGCCACCGCCCCCCGGTGGGTGCTGCAGCGATCTAGGGGGGTGGTGATGGCCACAGGTGCATTTGGGGATGGTGAATAACTGTAAGGGGGTGGTGATAGTATGTGACAGGTGATAGTATGTGCTAAGTAATATTTTTTCTGGAAAGGGGGTGGTAGGCCAAAAAAGTTTGGGAGCCACTGGTATATGTTATCTGAGGATCTACCTAACTTAAGTTTACAATATCATGCCATCAAAAAGAATTAGGAATTGGGCAGGTTGTTTCAGCAGGATATCATCAGGGGGGGCAGTACTTACATAAGGTCAGGTAACTTCTAAGTCTGGTCTTCAGTTTTTTATAGGCTCCAGAACTTTTATTTTTTCTCTTTGGCTGGGAGATTCTAATGGATGGATTCAAATGAATAAGACACATTGATTAATAAGAATGCCTATTTATTAGCGACCAGTGGTGGATAGGCCTTTTGAGTGACTTAATGCAAACTATGTAGAAGCACCTTATTTCTTGGTATGAAGTTATTTAGGAAATCAAATTAATAAGAAAAGTTGCTTCTGGAATGCTTTTCCTGAGGCTGTGGTTAGAGAATAATCTATTTTAGCATAGAAAACGTTTTTCCATTGCCTGAAATGTTTGTCAGATGCATTGTCTGAATATTGAGAAAATTATTATTTAACTTTTTCCAAGGTTCCTATTATTATTATTTTTATAAAGCTTCCTGATAATAAGCATGTGACAATTTATACAGCATTACAGCTTGTCTTTTGTTAGTTATGTTTAAAAAGCAGGCTTGAGACTTCTTGCTGAGATTGAAGAAATGCCATGCCCTTCTTGGCAACACGTTTATAAACTATTGCTCTGTGTACAATTTCCTGGGAAGTTTTTGGATAATTAATTAAATTCATTTGAGCTATTTATTAGTTGTATACTATTCCACTTCCCTTTCATCTTAGCATTGGAGCATATATTCAGGAGAGACGAGCCTCTGGAACTCTGTGGATACTGAACATGATTATTATTATTTTTTTACATATTTCAAAAATAACACTTGGTATCATTATTTTTCCCTTTGGTGTATTGTTGGAAGCCTCATTTGTCTTCAGTGTTCTTTTTAAAATCCATTCTGAAATTACCTGACAGTTATAAAATCACGTTTGTTAAATTATATCAGGGAACTATAATAGAGCATATAGACTATGCTTAGCATAAGGGAAGCCATCCAGATTGGATTTAATATCTTTCTTTTCTTTTTTTTTTTTAAAGAGAAACTGGTAGTGTGGGTAGATTCAAGACTTCTTTAAAAGAAAATGTCTTAGGAAGCCCAAAGGAACTAATGAAATTGAGTGTACCATCTCTGGTATATGCTGTTCAGAACAACATGGCTTTCCTAGCTCTTAGTAATTTGGATGCAGCAGTCTACCAGGTAAGTGGCCTTAATGAAAACAACAAAACTTTAATTATTATATCTCATACAAATTAATCCAAAATCTTTTTACTATAAAAAACTGAATATAAATGATTGTCTCTCTGAATAGTTTTGCAAACATTTTCTAAAAATGAAATGAGAAAATTAAGATTCTTTGTGTTTTTCATGCCATTTAGAGATTTACATTAACTACCTATCCTGTGTTTTTTCCTTTTCTAGGTGACCTACCAATTAAAGATCCCTTGTACTGCTTTATGTACTGTTTTAATGTTAAACCGATCACTTAGCAAATTACAGTGGATTTCAGTTTTTATGCTGTGTGCTGGAGTCACGCTTGTTCAGTGGAAACCAGCTCAAGCTACCAAAGTATTGGTAAGGAATGTCATGCATAGCAAAACTACTAATTGCAAATTGTCTTAAATCCACATTTTTATAGCCTTGTTGATGAAGGTTCATTTTATCAAGTTGCATCTGCCATTATAAAAGAAAGGTGATTTTAATTTAAGATTTTTCATGATCTAAACAGTCTTTTAAAGGGCAGCTGGGTAGCTCAGTGGATTGAGAGTCAGGCCTAGAGATAGGAGGTCCTAGGTTCAAATCTGGCCTCAGACACTTCCCAGCTATGTGACCCTGGGCAAGTCACTTGACCCCCATTGCCCACCCTTACCACTCTTCCACCTATGAGCCAACACACAGAAGTTAAGGGTTTAAAAAAAAAATTTATATGTATTTTTATTGTCATGCAAAACACACTTCTGTATTGGTCAGTGTCGTAAGAGCAAACTCATACATAATCCAAACCCTAAAATAAAGCTACAAATATACTGATGTGAAAGACAGTTCCAAATAGTTCTTTCTCTGGAGATGGATAGCCTTCCCCATCATAACTTTAGGATTGTCCCAGATCACCACATTGCTGAGAGTAGCTACATTTTCACAGATAATCATTGTCTAATGTTGCTATTATTACGTATAATATTCTTCCGTTCAGCTTATTTTGCTCCATATCAGTTCCCGCAGATCTTCCCAGCTTTTTCTGAAATCATCTTCCTTATTTCTTATACCAAAATAGTATTCCATTACCAACATGTACCACAATTTGACATTCCCTAATTGATGGACAACCCCTCCATTCTAATTCTTTGCCATTACCAAAAGAGCAGGTATAATTATTTTTGTATAAGTAGGTCTTTTTGCCTTTTTTATTATTTCTTTGGGATACAGACGCAGTAGTGGCATGACCAGATCAAATGGTGTGCATGGTTTTAAATTGCCCTCCAGAATGATTGGATCAGTTCACAACTCCACCAATCATGCATTACTGTCCCAATTTTGCCACATCCCCTCCAATATTTACCACTTTCCTTTACTGCTATATTGGTCAATCTGATAGGTATGATGTTGTACCTCAGTGTAAAATAATCTTAAAGGTCGATTAAAAAACAAAAAGCAATTTGCTAATCTGTCCATGTTTGTCATTGATATTTTAAAATCTTTATGGTTTTTCTGTTACTCTTAATCAATAATCAAACCCTTTCTAATCTTTCTGACTATGTTCTTAGAAATAGGGAAAGGTAAAGACTTTTTCTTTCAGAGTTTGTGTATACTCTGATCTCATAAAAGCTTACATATTCCAAAGGATCAGAGATGCAGGTGAGTACTGTTAGCAGCACCCCCACTGTGATACACAAATGCCAAGAAGCTTCAGTAGCTAAATACTTTTCTGGGTCAACTTTACCCTTTTCACAGATTAGCATTAAACACTGATGTGTTTGTCCAAATTTAAATAGCTCTGGGGGAGGCATGAGTCCATTGATAAAATGCATGATGGATATGAAATCACTCTAAAACATTGAAAGTTCTGTTGTATATAAGACTATTAGTATTGCCATGTATCTCCATATCCAAATGATTGATACATCTTATACTTCTCAGTAACAGTTGTTTCCCCAAAGAGGTTGCCTCTGTAACAGGGAGGAAGAGTCTTGGGAAGTTTAAGAGTCAAAGACCAGTTTCATCCCTTGGCTTTTATGGTAGCTTAATTCATTAGAAACGAGTTTTGGGTGATATTTAAAGGTATAGCTAGTTGGCAACTAGAAGAAAACAACAAATCAAGTTTCCTCATTATTTTTGAAGGAAATGACATTTGAAATAGATTTTGAAGAACTGACTAAGATTTAGAAAGGAGCAAAGATAGTAAGTAGTCCAAGCAGGGGGAACATTGTGAATGAAGGAGTAAGGGCAAGAAATCACAAGGTTTGTTCAGGAATTCATAAGCCAGCATGGTGAAAGTCCTTGATAGCAGACTATAATTTGTATTTTTTTTTCCTACTGGCAGCAGGAAGCCAGTTGAGATTTTTTAAACAAGGAATGGACATGATCAACCAATAATCTTCCAGAAGATTAATGTGACTTCCCTGTGCAAGATGGATTGGAGAGAAGACTGGAGGATAGGAAACCAGTTAGGTTATTGTAGTATTCAGGCACAGAGTGTTAAGACCAGCATTGACTTGGTAGGGGATGGAAAATCCATATATATTTATGGCCCCTACTATATTCGAGGCATTGTACTAGGCGCTTTTGAGGTTGAGGGACATTCCTAATAGTGTTTTTTATCAGAATTTTATTGTACATGGTTATATTTGGGGGGACATGATTTAACACTTGGCATATCCAAATCTTTTTCTCTAAGGCCCTACTCTGATATTTCTGTATAGCGTGGAGATTCTCTAAGACTTTGCCAATAAAATGCAAGCTCTGGGAGATGCTACTAAGCTGGAAAGGCTTCAAGTATGGACTCAATGGTACATTGTATGTCTGTTGTCTGATGACCAGCCTAGGTAAATTTGGAAAGGCTCATCACCAGGTGGGCCACAAAGTATTTACTTTTTTAATTATAGCAACTATTGAAGACCTAAATTATTATAGGAGTATTGTCAAATGTTTTGGTGCAGGAACTACCCATGTGAATGAAATTATAGACCTTTAAAGTATTGAAAGTTTATTGAAATCTATGCAACAAGCCATGTTTAACCAGATCTTCCATACCTTGTCAAAGTTAGGTTGTAGCATACTTTTCTTCAGTCCTAGCCTTGTTAGGAGAGCATTGCCTGACAACAAAATTTTCATGCATTTAATGAACATCTGGAAGGCTCAAAATCTCTTAACTAACTTGCAGTTTTTTTTTAATGTTTTAGGTGGAGCAGAATCCATTGTTAGGATTTGGTGCTATTGCTATTGCTGTGCTATGTTCAGGATTTGCAGGTAAATCCTAAAAATATTGCTTTCTTTCAGCATTAGAGGATTGAAAAACACAGTAAGTGGGGAATGTTTGTCTGGCTTTATCACAATTGCCAATTTTCCCCCCTTATTATTACAGTCTGACTTTCTCATACAGGATAAGTCTCACTAAAGTTTTAAGATGCAAGCACAAAAATTCATTTTTTAATCCCCTTACCTTTAGGAAATGCATATAGCAATGGCTTAAACTCAAGGCTTCATCCTTTACTCAAATTCTAAGGATAATATAGTAATGCTACACTTATCAGGTAAACAGTTCGAGCAGCCCTAGCCTTCCTTAACACAGCTTTAATCCTGAAAATAAATGAAAAAGATCTCCAAGTAGCAAAAGGAAGTAGCAAGAAGTAGAAGTCTCAAAGCCAAAGGACTCTATCCCTTAAGAAAGATGTGGCAGCCTGTAGGCCATACCTATTGACTGAGAATTTCATGCGACTAAGATGGAGCATTTGCCTTGTCCTGGCCATCTACAAAACTTATCTTTCTCTTCCCTAGCCCAGCCCCCTTCTTCTTCCACCCATTAGTATTTCTGTGAATGTACCGCTGTCCTACGGGTCTCCCCGGCCCAGTCTCGGGTTATCCTGCCACTGTCCTCACCCACATCTCCAGACCAGTGTCCACACCACGCTGTTTCTCCTCCCCATCTCATGTCCATCCTTTTTCCCCCACTCACAGTCACCGCCTTAGTTCAGGCCCTTATTTGCCAACATCTTAAGGGTCCTCCCTGCCCCAGGCCTCTCACACTCTACTCCATTCTGGGAGTTAGTAACTCCTTTGTGTATATCTGTCTTTATGAACTTGCTGTTTATGCTGTCTGTGTTTATGGCGCTTGTCTCCCATAGCAGAATGTATTCTGTGTGCTAGCACTTGTTTCCTTCTTTGTCCTCGTACCCTTAGAGCCCAGCGTTTTGTCTGGCACCCAGAAGGTGCTTTAATACTTTTTGACTGGTGTTCGTTCTGCATTTAAATATAATATTTTTTAAAAAAAAGTAAAATAAATGCCCCAATTTAAGTCTTGTGGTTTTATAGAAAAGGCTGAGGACTATGAAGCAGGTATGATAGCACCATTACGTGGACTCAGAACTGGTTGAATGGCTGCTTTGATGTTACCTTTTGAAGGTCTCCTGTGGAATACCTCAGCTAGGAAGGAAACCTCAGATACTATATGATAGGATTCAGAGTTATTGACAACTTAAATAAAACATTGGACCACACCAAGAAAGGTAACATTTAGAAGAGATAAATATGAATTCTCATACATGGATTCAAATAATCAAAGTACAGAATGGGAGAGGCACGGCTGGACAGCAATTCCTCTCTAAATGATAGAGTGGTTTTACTAGACTGTAAATAAAAATTAATGGTGTGCCCTGGCAACCAATGAAGTTAATGCATTCTTAGGCCATCTTAGCTGCCATCGAGGCACAGATTCCGGAAATAAAGCATTTATGCTGCTCTGGCCGCACATTTGGAGTATCCCGTTCCGTCGTGGGCCATGTTTTTGTAAGGACACTGCTGAGCCCGGGTGCCCAGAGAGCTGGGCGGAGGGTTTCAAGGTCATGCTGTGTGAGCATTAGTGGAAGGAACTGGGGCCATTTAGCCCACAGGAGAGAAGACTCAAGGGGTAGATCACAGCTGTGCTGAAGCCTGGGAAGGGCTGCCCCATGCAAGAGGGATTAATGGCTCCCTCTGTGGGGTTGGGGGCAGAAGGAGGCGAGAAGCAAATGTAAGCCAACATGTAGAAACTTCCCAGCAACCGCAGCTTTGAAAAGTGGAATAGATTGGCTTGGGATAGAGTTGTTTTGCTCACACCATAGTCCAACAGACCATCTGAATGACCACTTGCCATCGGATGTAGATTGAGGACTAGATGGTCACAGAGATTCCTTTCCATTTTGAATTTCTGAAGGGACAGCTAGGTGGTTCAATGGATAAAGAGCCAGGCCTGGATAGAGAAGGCTTGGGTTCAAATTTGTCCCCTGACACACCTTAACTAGGTGACCCTGGGCAAGTCACTTAACCTCCATTGCCTAGCTTACCCTCTTCTGCCTTGGAAGCAGTACACAATATTGATTTTTTTTTTTTTTAAATCCTTAACTTCTATGTATTGGCTGCTAGGTGGAAGAGGGGGAAGGGTGGGCAATGGGGGTCAAGTGACTTGCCCAGGGTCACACAGCTGGGAAGTGTCTGATGTCAGATTTGAACCTAGGACCTCCTGTCTCTAGGCCTGACTCTTAATACACTAGGCTACCCAGCTGCCCCCACAATATGGATTCTAAGACAGAAGGTAAGGATTTGGTTAGAAAAAAAGAAGAAATAAAAGAATTTGAAATTCTGGGAATAAGAAACTTAAAATGACAAAATATGTGTAGCATTTTGCAAGTCTTAAAGGATGAATTGCAATTAAATGAAAAGACTTAAGCTTTAAATTCTATTTTAGTTATATTATTTATACTGTAAATAATTAAAATGATTATTAGGATTAGTGTACAAATTTCATTAATTTATTATCTGGTTGGTTTTATTAGGAAATGATTCACAGTTTTTTATGGTTTTCTAGCTGGCAGCAGTAAAACTTTCATTGTCTTAAAATAGGCCAGAGAACCTAATGTGAACCAACCTTGCTATATTAAAGGCAGACACTTTGTCCTTAGAAGATATTAACATTAAAAGATTTTGTACCCTTTATTCCTTTTAAACTGTAAAATTGAGGCAGCTAAGTGGCTTAGTGGCTAGAAAGCTAGGCTTGGAGACAAAAGGTCCTAGGTTCAAATGTGTGGCCTCACACACTTTCCAGCTGTGTGACCCTGGGCAAGTCACTTAACTCCAGTCACCTAGCCCTTACCGCTCTTCTGCCTTGGAACCAATATTTAGTATTGATTCTAAAATAGAATGTAAGAGTTTAAAAAATAATAAAATGTACAGTCAAGGCTAAATTTTGTATAAAGCTTTAGGAAATCCATGTCGCAATTTGGCTGCGTATATGTATTAATAATAAAACAAAGGCAGCTAGGTAGTGGATAGTTTGGTATTTTAAGTTAGGAAGAACTTCAGATACTTACTCGCTGTGTGACTCTGAGCAGATTACTTAGCCTGTCACCCCCACCGCCCCCTTATCTGTAGAAAAAGGGTAATAACATCTGCTTCACTGGATTGTTGTGAGGGTTTGAAGGAGGTACTGTTTAAAAGTACTGTCTATGAAGATTGCTGTGGCTACTGTCATTTTTGTTATTATAACAAACACTGAATGCCCAAGCAGCTAATATTTTATTGGAGATTTTAATAAGCCAGTTCTGGAAAAGTTGTGACCCCGCAGAATCCCTGGTGTTCAACTTGAATAAATCCGGGACCATGGACATTTTGCCTGACTTAAGTTTTAAAAATGTGGTATTATCTGTTTTATTATGTTTTTATTTATCGTGACAAGCATTTCCCAGTCACGCTTTATTCTGACGTGGGGTGCACGTGGCAGTGACACCTGTGCCGTAGATAAATAAACTTAAGTGATAGAGGTAGTTTAATTATTTGAAACTATTAGTCAGTTATTTTTTCCTCTCTTGGATTTGTCTTGAATGGTATTTACAATTTGTTATTTATATGGCCTTTCTCCCAGGAGTGTATTTTGAAAAAGTTTTAAAGAGTTCGGATACTTCCTTATGGGTGAGAAATATCCAGATGTACTTATCTGGGATCGTAGTGACACTAGCTGCTGTCTACATGTCCGATGGAGCTGAAGTTATAGAAAAGGGATTTTTCCATGGCTATACATACTACGTCTGGTTTGTGATCTGTAAGTATCTCAGCAGTTGGTTTACTTTGCTAAGCTCCCATCTTGAGGCATCGCAGTATTTGGAGGTGATCCCTTCACTCCCGTGTACATCAGAGAACAGAATGTTGGTTTGATTGACTTGCTTTAGCAGTGTAGCTGTCTCAAAGCGAGTGCCTCCATAGTGAAAACTTATTAGAGGGAAACTCTTTGTATAGTCAAGAGTCGGCTGCGTCACGTCCCCTTGGGCATCTGAGAGGAAACCTTATTACGAAGAAATGACCATTTTCACTGGCATTTGTTTGCCAGAGGCTCCCTAAAATTGGAAAGTAAAAGTTCCTCTGAACATTCACCGCAACAGGATTTTTTGCTTAATGACTCCGATTTCTGTTTATCTCGCAGTGCTTGCCAGCGTTGGAGGACTCTATACTTCTATTGTGGTCAAATACACAGATAATATCATGAAAGGATTTTCTGCAGCAGCGGCCATTGTCCTTTCTACTATTGCTTCAGTCATCCTGTTTGGATTACAGATAAGTATGTCCTAAGTTCCCGATGCTTTCCCACATCCACTTTTAAGATGAGCTGTTTGCTGCTATTAACAAGTGAGAAGAGGATGGGGTGCACAGGTAGATGTTTTGGAGAATGCTCACCTAGAAGCAAGAAAAACAGTGGGGGCTAGCTCCACTCTGCCACATGGCTGCTTTCTGTTGCCAAGGTCAGCTGTCTTTGCCTTCCTTTCTATCCCTGAGCAAGACCCTGCCATAGATACAGTGAATGGAGCAGAAGGACCCCTAGACTTGGAGTGGAAGATCTGAATTCAGATCCTGGCCCTGCTCTGTGTGCCACAGACAAACCACTTCCCCTTCTTGGTTTCCTCAGCTATAAAATGAGAGCTTCTAGACTAGACTTGATTATTGCTAGTGTAGTAATGATTAAAGCTAAAGTAGTCACAAGGAAATGGTTTTTGCAATATATAATGTAATAAGAAGTTTCATTTGAATCAATTGAGAAGTCAAAGAGAATAGCATATTCCTCATCTTACTCTGAATCTTGTTTAAATGTCTTTGTCTAATAAGCACAAATCAAATTAGAATTTTTTCTTTTAAACAGATGTCAGTCTGTGTATATGTATATAAAATATTTATATGTATTTGCACTACATATAAAACATATACAGTACATATACACATACACATAAAATATACAATTCATCACTACCAGGGACATTCTGTCACTTCTGCCATGGTTTTTTTTGTAGTCCACAGCAAGTATTAAAATAGCTTCTGAATCACTTAAACAGTAGGGCTTTTACAAAAGCCTTTTTATATGTTTCGATGTAATAATTTCCCTTTCTGGACATTTGTTAAGATGGCAAAGATTAATCCAATAACTGAACAATTCATGAAATCCCATGGAAAGGAGAGGAAACTGGCATAAACATGCCAGATGGTTCTTGTTACTGATGAAATTCCAGATTAATTTGGAGAAAAGACCCCATATTATAGGAGTCCTGAATAAAGCTTTATAGAGGCTAATTGTTATTTTCACAGATTGAGTATTTAGTAGATCTTTGCTTTCACTGGCATAGGGACTTCCTAATGAAGAAATGTCCTCTGCTCATGAAGAGAAGTAGCTTTTCTGGGACTTCTGACCTTGGCTGCTTAGGACCTAGAAGTGAATGATTTGTCCAAGTGACCACTGACAGTCTCTGTCAGTAAGGAACTGAACCTGGGTCTTACTGACCCTGAGATAACATCTGAGGCCCTTGCTGCCCTCTCAGTATTGTTTAAAGGTCTCATATCACACATACACACACACACACCCCAGTTTGGTTTTAATCATAGTCACCTATTAACTTCATGACAAAGGAAGGTAGATAAAAATCGAGTTACTTAGTAGTAACAAGATTCTTTTGTCCTTGGCACTTGTTAGAACTTGGATAGAACATTTAATGAAACACCTGACAGGGATAGCCTTTGCTTATATTCCTCACTTAGATAAGTTTAAGAAAAGTCAGCAGACCGCCAATCAAGCATTTTCTTTCCATCTTTATTCACTGGATGGGTAGCAGTTTTGAAGTTAAGTCAGGAGTTAAGTTAAAACTGGAGTTTAACAATAAGTCTTCTGAATGCTACTATTGTCCATCACTTTTGACATTTGCTGGGGTTTAAAAATTCTGTCTTGTCCACTGATGATTTGGTTTATTCCTCAGAATCCCAGTTTAAGATGGAAAAGACTAGACTAATAGAAGTCCTCACTACAACTCCCTATACCAAGTCAAACAGCTAATGGAAGTAGTTTCTCCATAATAGCATGAAGATGCAATTAGTGCAGGGTGTGATGCCTAAGCAGGTGGAAGATCTTGTGATTGTGTCTTTGTAGTTCAGCAGCTCCAGTAGCCTTTGGAGAAATAGTCCTAGAAGTCACCTGTGGCACTCAGAAGTTAAGTGACTTGCTTAAAATCACACAGCAAGTATCAAGGCACAACTATATGAAGCTCCCTTAATTTGTGTGTCAAAACTCAATGTTCACAGGAAATTGCTAGTCAGTGACTGTGTCCAGTGTGATTGGGCTGGTGGTAGACAAATGGCTGTTTGAATGTAGCAAGTTATTAAAACCAGATTAAAATTTATTGTCTGTCTACTTTGAAAGCTGGAAACAACACAAAAGGCTTTTCAAAATGTCCAGTGATAAAAAGTGAGTTGGGAAATGTTAATTATAAAATTGTTCTGTTTTCTTTCAGCACTAAACTTTGCTTTGGGTACCCTTCTCGTGTGTATTTCAATATATCTTTATGGATTACCCAGACAAGACACAACAGTGATCCAAGCGGAAGAAACCACTTCAAAAGAGAGACTCATTCACATGTGATGTTGTTTCTAAGATTAAAATATTTATATAAACAAACAAGAAACAACCCAAAAAACTACAGCCTTAAGCTAATCCTAGAAGGTAGCTTTAACAAAACAAAAAACTTGAATGTATGGCATGAGAAATTAATTCTTAGTCAAGGAATGTGTTGCCAACATGGAAAGGGGTTCACTTTGTACAATTTTAGGAAAACAGGAATTATTGTATATAATGTACATAAAAAGAATTCTAGTGCTTTAAAAAAATAATGTGGGGTGTGGTTCTAGATGATTGATATTTTAAAGTGCCAAAGTTTTTTTTTTGCACTAATGGGACTCTTGGTCAAGTACTAGCAGAAGAGAAAGTCCCTCTCCACCTTGCAATGCATGTAATCTTACTCCAACTGAGGCTTAGGCCACCTTCAAAGAGGATGCAGAAGCAAGATGGGTCAATTCAGAGACAGACTGAACATGTTATTTCTTCATGGACTAAATCTACTTCATGACTAATTATATTTAGGTGGTGACTTAGTGCTTCTTTAGCACTGTATCTGTGCCATTATTAATCTCAAATCCAGTTTTTCTTCATAAAACTTTTTACACCACTTTTGTACTCTTTTATAAAACAATCAGCTGTTGGATTCATCAAGAGTAATTTGTGAAACCAGTGTTTTTTTTAAATCTCCATAATGTTCATGGGGAATTCAGCAATAAATCTAATTTATTTACATAATCCTTATGCCTAATCTCTAGAATA
Organism: Gracilinanus agilis; assembly: GCF_016433145.1. Taxonomy (NCBI): domain Eukaryota; kingdom Metazoa; phylum Chordata; class Mammalia; order Didelphimorphia; family Didelphidae; genus Gracilinanus; species Gracilinanus agilis. The sequence goes on from NC_058133.1 coordinate 330,818,910, forward strand.
TAATTGTAGCACTATCTATCTCTCATTAAGGTTTTGCAAGAAAAAAACATTGTCATTATTATACACTGTGCATTTTTCTTCTTGGGCTGGCTTTGGTGTTCACTTTGCCAGTTGTTCTCAATATACTTGTTAGTGTTGACTTTTTAAACTAGCCTGCCAGACATTGAACATTTTGAGAGAGAAAGTATAGTAGAATCTGCAAGCAGAAATTGGATAAAACACAAATTTTGTTTTATGTGAAGCTAATTACTGTTTCTCACTTTTTCCTGTCCACCATTTAACTGTTAAAGAGATTGTAGAAAAGCACAAAATTGAGCCCAGACTATATACAGGCACATATACAATTCTGAAATTGAAATTTAGACTACAGACTAGGTCTACAGGTTGAGGGGGTCTATATATTTAAATAGATAAAAATAGTCTGAGCCCAATTTCATATATGTATGTGTTGTCAAATGTCAGTTTTCCTGCTGCCTAGATCCAAGGAGTGAATGAGGATTTTATTAAGCACTTACTATGTGTCTAAAGCACTGTGCTGTGCACTGAGTATACAAAAAGTGGAAATAGTTCAATGTTCTTTTGGGGAAAAACAATGCTTATAGGAAGTTTGCACTGGGAACAACTCAGATGAAAAGGTCCCACGGTCCTTGTCACGCAATGGAAAAAGTTAAGCAATTATTTTCTTTTGCTAAAGAAGAAAAAATTTTGAGGGAGTGAGATATAGGTAGGAATGCTTAAACATAAATCAGACACATATGGATTCTGGCATTGATAAAATTTTATATTAAATTCCCTTTCATTTTCAACTGTAAAACAGATGACTGGGATTCCATTGTTTTTCTTTACAAATTACATCCTAGATACAGGTGTGATTCCAAGAAGTTTCATTCCATTGGCTAGGACAGAACGAACAGCTTTAAAAAGATGAAGTCTGGCCTACAAAACAAAAATCAAAGTATCAGCAGTTGTTTCTCCTGTAGATAGATTGCTGGCAATTTTACTTGGCTAAGAGATTTTGTGAAACAAAAAAGATGATTGATTAAAACCTTTAAAAAAAACCATCAGGGACTCAAATTCCAACACAAATATTAATATAAAAATAGCCCTGTTGTAAAATTGCTCTTCCTGGACTATGAGATCCTTGGAAGATATTTCCCAAAATATGGAATAAAAATTGCTTTACAAGCACAGATATTATTAAATTGTCTAAAAATCAGAGCAACAAAGGAAAACTTTATGTGCATAATTATTTTAGAAAACCTGTATGGTATTTTAAAGATTCTGAGTTCCATTATATTAACTAGGCATAATGTAGGAAATCAACTGGTAAACCCAAATGATAAAGTAACAAACCTCAGCTACTTCAGGGAGTCTGCCTTTTATTTGGAGTGTTTTGTGAGCCACAGCTGTAAGATGACTGAAACAGGAAGAGAGAAAGGGTAGTTATATGGAGTATTTCAATGAATAATAATGTTGGAAACAACCTTATCAGGCTATAGAACATTCTTGAAATGTAGCAATGGAATCCACAATTGCTACCATCCCTATAAAACGGGGGAATTTTAGAGTGAAACTGAGGAAATTATATAATTATACTTACTTTCATACAAAAAAATGAGCCCACATAATTTTCAAACAGAAAAATGAATAGCAGTGACTTTCTTTCACTTTGCACAGAAAAGCACAAGAAATTGATGTAACCTACTGAGGTTGCTAAATCTCATTTTTTGGGAAGAGGAAATTGGTCAGGAAACTAAATGACTTACCAAGGCTATACAGCTTTGAAAGAACTAGAACTAGATCCTGTGTCCTCTGACTTCCAGCTCAGTGCTCTTCCTTTCACAGTATGAAAAGTCAACAAGTTCTTTTTTTTTTGAAGAATAAGGAACTACTTTTTCTTTGTCCAGGTGTCCCTATTCTCTCACACAAATTTAAAATATGGAGCAACTAAATTCCCAGCTGTGTATATTGCTATGTATACTACCTAAATGGGTAAAATAACCATTCACATTTGTTTGTTGTTGAACAGTTAATCTGCAGTCATTTAGTTCTCACGCAGTCCACTTAAAAGAGCAAGCTACTTTTCCCTTCCATATTCACTCTTCTCACTTCCTAAGACACCAGAAACAACACATTGGTTTCCCCCATATTCTTTGGTAAGGAATATCGTCAAGCAGAAGACTATACCAAGGCTTCTGATTCCTAAAACAATAGTTAATTTTAAAAATCCACTTAGCCTTGCTCATAACAGTTATGCTTTGCATAAATCCCTAGATTCTAGATGTTAGATTTTTACTACTAAGTGGGGCTTTTTAAAGTCCATTGAAATAAGAAGAACAACAAATATAGTCATATAACTAAGAGATGATGGATCATAATATATGCTTTTTCTTTTCTCTTTTGTGATCTTGCTTTTCTTAGAAGGAATAATTGTTTTCCAGAAGATTGGACCCAACTTTTTTGTTCCAAATTTGTTGAAGATTTTATAGCATTCTAGGTGGTTTTAGTAGACAGATAAAGGGAAGCTTTAGTAGAATGTTAAGGAAATACATGATATCATAAGCTCAATTGACTACGAAGATGAAATAAATATCACTTCTAATTCCCTTTTATGATTTTCAGAATACCCTACAATAATATCTAAGCTAAAGGGCTTAATGCTAGAGGATTTTGGCTGAAAGAACCATGGCAAAACTAGAATTTGGCTTAAGAAAACATCTTCAACCCGAGTCTCCTCAAAGAGCGAATGCAGAGTGAAAGTAAGAACTCAGTGGGCATGAAGGGCCTGAGATTTCTAAGACTATATTCTACATTTATTTATTTATTTATTTATTTAAACTTTTACCTTCATCTTAGAATCAATACTGTGTATTGGTTCCAAGGCAGAAGAGTGGTATGGGCTGGGCAATGGGGGTTAAGTGACTTGCCCAGGGTCACACAGGTAGGAAATGTCTGAGGCCAGATTTGAAGCTAGGACCTCCCGTCTCTAGGCCTGACTCTCAATCCACTGAGCCCCCTATATTCTATATTTCTAAGACTATATGTAATCTAAGATTCTGTCAGCCAGCCACTGGAAGCAAGACTAGACCCACCCAAACACCATGGTCTAGTCACTTGAAGTAGTTTTTCTGGGGCTCACATCTGGGTTAATAGTGTCTCATCTTACCTCAGTGTTACAAGGTAACTGACAATATGCCTGGGTTGAAGGTCCTGAGAAGATTTAAAAAGCACCTCATCATACCTAAGGAAAAAGATTAAAAGAATATAGGTTCAAGGAATGACCATTGCCATTCTGTAGGACCTATTTTTAGCCCTCAGCCATGGTGTTATTTGGGAGCCATCACAATGAGGTAAGAAATTTCAATGGAAGTACTGACAAAAGCTCCAATTAAATATAAGCTTGTTTATTGTACGTATCCCACAATTTAGAACTCAGGAGAGAAGTTCTGATGAACAATGGCCCCTTCTTTCTTTGTGTGGATACAAACCCTGTTATGATCTCGTGACCACTTGCACAAGGGATGACTTGGGTTCTGCAAAGTTTGTCAGCCTGTGTTAGGAACAAGCTTTAATTTTGATGACAGATGTCTATGGGGAGAGTTCAATTCTTTTCTCTTCCTTTTCTCTCTCTTTTATCTCAAACCAATTACAATGTTCAAAGCTCCAAGTGTATAGATCTAGAAACAAGTGCAACAGATAACACTTTGGTTCCCAACAATTACATTCTTCCATTGGAACTACTGTGAAGTGACATAAACTAACCAGCGACTTTCAGAGAAGAGATGCTGGTTGTACAATAAAGGAGAAAGCTGGGGAGCCACTCTGGAGCACTGTGTATCCTTGTACTAACCTGCTAGAAATCATGCTGGACACTAAGAGATTTGTAACACCACCTTTGTACTATCAATTGTAGGGCATCTCTTGCAATAATTAATTAACCGTTTGGATACATAGTTGTGTGCAGGGTAAGCATAGCTGCTTTTTCTCTTTCCTAATGTAGTTGCTGATCTACCACGGAAACTCTCATTTGGAAAGATTTATCACTAATTGTTGGTATTTAAATAGTGGGAGAATTTGATCAATCCACTTCATTTTAAGGGGAAAAACCCTATGAAGCACATACTGCTAGACCTCCTGATCTAAGCTAACAAGGAATCTTGAAACAATCAATTAGAAATTTATTTTAGCTGCATGGAGTATAAGCATGATGCCAAAAAGCCAGTTTATAGGCTTATGCACTTTGACAAAGCAGTATTTTTCTTATCTGGGTAAAAATCCATTGCTCAAGCTCAGGGAATATCATCTACTCTGTCAACAAGAAAACTAAGGGAGGCCCTTTTCTCACCAAAATGCTGTTATGCTCTGCATATATAAAAGTACTTCTAACTACCTGTATCCTAACCTAAGTACATTACTTTTTCAGTTCCTGCAAGGAGAAAACCATTGCCAGCCAGGAAGCAATTCCCAGGATAACTGCTAGGAGAAAGAAGCATTGTTTCTAGCCATCTGTAGCCTTCTCCCTTTTCTAGAATAAACTAAGATTAGTTTTTAAGTGGGAAAACTGCTTACACATACAGGAGTTAGGCTCAAGACTCAGAGTACTGATACGGGATAGACAGCACAGCTTGTTGGGTCAATAACTTGTCAGGGAACAGCCAATCCTATTTCTTTAAATTCTTCCCAAAAGGAATGAACCAATGTCTTAAAAATACATTTGAGATTTTTAAAAAAAGGCAGATAACAAATTGTGGTATGTGCTGGTGATGGACTACTATTGTGCTAAAAGGAATAATAAACTGGAGGAATTCCATGTGAACTGGAAAGACCTCCAGGAACTGATGCAGAGCAAAAGGAGCAGAGCCAGAAGAACATTGTTCACAGAGACTGATACACTGTGGTACAATCGAATGTAATATAGACTTCTGTACCAGCAGCAATTCAATGACCCAGGATAATTCTGAGGGATTTATGGAAAAGAACACTACCCACATTCAGAGGATGAACTACAGGAGTGGAAACACAGAAGAAAAACAACTTCTTGAACACATGGGTTGAGGCAGACATGACTGGGGATGTAGACTAGAAACTACCACACCAATGTAACTATCAATAATATGGAAATAGGTCTTGATCAATGACACATGTTAAAACCAGGGGAAATGCGCATCGGCTATGGG